>NC_140957.1:39689325-39906825 GCF_014529385.1 Adiantum capillus-veneris
CACAGCAGATCAGCCCCGGCGTCATCACGACACAGCAGATCAGCCTAGCATTTTGCATTTGCAAAACCCCGGCGACAGAACGACCAATTTCAGCCCCTGGCGTTTTTGGATTTCAGCAGCAAATTAAGACCGGCATTATTCACCTAAAGTGTCGCAGATTCAGCCCGTAAAGGCCATCAGTTTTCAGCCCTAAGAAACCTCATTTTTCAGCCAAGAAAACGCAGCCAAAACAGTCATTTTCAGCCACCGAAACTCAGCGATTAAAAGATCTCAGATTTCAGCCATCGTCGTCGTCGTCATCTTCATCGTCGTCATCGTCATCGTCGTCGTCATCGGCATAGACCAAGTTGCATAGTCCATTGCATACGCATGCATTGTACACCTTTGTGCAATCGAAGAATAGACCACTCTCGCCGACGAGAGTGGGGCCTTCGGAGGAGGGTTTTACAACCTCTCGGGTGTCGTATCTCTTCTCTCTCCTTCTCTCAGTCGCATTCACTTGCACGCACAATATCCACTCACTTTGTTCGTGACCACAGCACTCTACAAGACGGAAAGCTCTCTCTTTCCCTAAGAACTAAAAGGAACCTTGAGCAATAAAGATCACTAATCTTGAGAAAATACAACATTCATTCCGCTGCACCTAACAGGCACGCACTAGTAGGTCTGCCAAGATTGGCCAGCACTAGTAGATCTGCCAAGATTGGCCAGAGAGGTGGCAAACTCTTAGTATATACACCTCTCTAGATCTGATCCCTAGCCTCGAGAGAGGTCGATGAGGTATTTGGTGTCAAAGTGCAACCAAAGGAGGTCTGATATGACCCATGGGACCAAAAACAAAGCATAATCGTAGCTCTACGTATGTGAGGACGTTTGATACATATCAGTTAAGAACTTACCTTGCTTGCGGGCTTCGACATCCTCTTGAGTTTGCTTGCTTTCATCTTCGGTTGCGTCGTGCTTAATTCTTCGACAATCCAAAGCTTTGTTCCCTTCAAGAGTCGGGATTGACGTAGCAACTTGGTCCGCTCATCTTTGTCCTGGAAAGTGAGGATACAATGCTTGGGTGGTACATGCCTATGTGTGTCGTCGATCCAACAAACAGTGTCAAGCTTGATCTGAACTGGTTGAAGAATTTCATTAAGTTTAGTGATGGCTTCTTGGAGGGTGTCTTAGTCAGTGCACCATGGTGGGTGGAGCCCCCCAATCCGGACCTTGAGGCCAAGAGATTCTTGTAGTCGGCACTCTTGTAGGGCCGCTTGTATCTTGGTGTAAACCTCTTCATGGGCTACCTCCTGAGCTTTCTTTTGGACTTCTATGACACTCTCAGCGAGCGAGAATTTAACTTCCTGTGCTTTTGCAAGGAGAGCTTCGCTCTCTACTTCTTTCCCTTCCACAAGTTTACGCAAGCGTTCCTTCAGTTTTCTATTCTCCTTGATGAGTTCTTGCACCTTAGCCTCCAAATCTGTAATCCTTGCTTCTTGTCAAGCGGCGGAGTCCTTTGGCGCAGCTGCCACTGCGAGAAAGCTCCTCCTTGGGCGGGAGATTGGGGTACCAAACGACATATTTTGCTACGATGGCTTTTCGGTGCGAATCGGCACTTCTTTAAGAAGAACCCAACTTAAATCTGTAGCCTTTGTGATCGGCTACAAGCCAGACTGTGTGACCTAAGGCTCAAAGAGAACCCAACCCTGTAACTGCCAGTGCTTCTTCGAGGAGCTTCTAAGGAAGATTAATGGACTGGGTCGGCCTGTGTTGAGCTCACTTTTGAACACAAACTGGAACTACCAAAAGCGTGTGTACTGAGGCACTTGTTGCATCATAAACAGTCCTCCTGTGGGCGGCATAATGAGAGGCAACACCAGCAGCTTGTCTCTCGCCATCGCCAATAAAATCAGACCAACAGCAGAAGAAAGGTTGCTGCGCTTAGACTTCTAGGGGGCTAGGCAGGGGTAGGGCCGCCCCCCGCCCTGCAGGGACTGTGGAGGCAGAAACGAGAGAGAGAGAGAGAGAGGGGGGGCAACATGAAGGTCGTGCTGCAACCCTAACGCCCAAGGATGTTCCACGGTGTCCTGCTATACTCCTGTTTCACCCGCCCACAACTGCTGTGCAACTCATGCTCCCTCACCATGGCACCTCTATTCGCGTGCTACTTGCTCCACTGCCCCTGTAGCAAGTGCCTCCGCCCTCCAGAGGCATCCCTTACCTCGGACCTGCACCTGCCCCTGCCAGAATCCCACCTGCCCCCCCTTCCCTTCGACATTTCGACACAGTCTTGCTGACCCGGTGTCCTCCTCGTAGCTGTCTTGAGCTTCAGAATTCGGGTGTGAATAGAAGGAAGTAAAGATTACACACAGAGAGAACGTGCAAAGGAAATCTGCGACGGGAATTAACACTTAAGCACATACGGCTCGAAAGCTAAAATGCCCCAAGCAGACGCCGACAACCTGTACGCCGCAAAATTGGCGCCCCTTTCGGTATTTCTTTATACTTTGAGAGGGTAAATTACAAAGTAGAGTCCCACGAATCCTTTACCTGTATCCCCCTAGATACTACCAGTTTTGGCCAAATTTCGGCAACATAACAGCCCCAAAAATTGCGCGAAACCAATTCCCCTGCTAGAACTCACTTCGACTGGCGTACACCCTCTGATTCCTGCCCAAACAGTCTCCCTAACTATCCTATGTCAGTGGGACACGATTCCCAATGGTTCTGGCGTTCGTATGGCTGAAAAACAGTCAATTTACAGCACATACACAACGCTGAATTAGCACCTGTACAGTGAGGTTATGACCCTCACCGGTGCCAGCTTTGAAGTAGCAGCTAGCTACCCCTGTTCTTGCTCAAGGAGGCTCTTGCCTCAGCACAAAAGCATGAAACCACACAATTGTACATCAGTCAAATGAAGAGCCCTCTTGTGGGGCATTACATAACTGCACGTAGGGGAGAGAGAGAGAGAGAGCAGTGTGTAGTGTGCAGAGCATCACTCCTAGCACCACATTGTACATGAGAGGGAAAGAAAGCACTCCATAGCTCTTAACCTGTGACAAAATGCAAAGTGAGGCCTCTCCCAGCTTAAATTTCAGCGCCTATTTTTCTAAATGAGGCAAGTGCATGAAAATCTGCTACTTGGTGTGATTACAAGCTTTTGCCGTTTCAAGGTTGCCGCCTAAAAATCTCCCAATTGGTTGCCCAGTTGTCTTCGCGGCAGAGTTGTAGAATGTTCCCCTTGTCATACCGGAGGTAATGACGCGAACACATTTCATGGCCCAAAATAGCAGTTCCCTAATTTTTAGGAGATGCTTCCGTTGGGCTTCCACATCTCCTCGGTCACTAAGCAACGCATCTATGCCCACACCAGCTCCTCTTTGCATGCATCTCGACGCTCTGACTATGGCTCGGCTAAAAGCAACTCACAATAAACGTCAGAAGCAATTGCATGCGTATCCTTGGGCGTTGTAGCAACTGACCCATAGGGCCTCCTCAACTAAACTCTGCAGGCAAAACTATATGCTCAAAAAGTACTGCATGACAATCAATCTAGCTCCAGTCAGTGCCAAAATGTGGATGTAGGATACAACACATGTGGGTATGGAGTGTAGAGTCCCAGACGAATGGCAGCAAGATCTACAAAAAACCTCCTCAACCATCTGTCGTCTCCACCCTCTGTCATCCGGCCTGTTAATTTCATGCTCGAATCTCTCTAATCTTCTTTTGAGGAAGCCTCCGGCACAATACCCAAGTGCTCAGATCGCATGTGGGACTGCACAATGTCTGCCAGACACAGTGACTCCTCTCTAGGTAGTAGGAGGTGGTGCAGTATTTGTCCTTTGGAACAAGTTTGTGACCTGAGAACGCCATCCTGTGGTTGACTTGAGGAGTGACTCTTGGTGTCTCTATATCTCAAGTAAGTAGCGGTCCAGCTATCTCTGGTCTCTCGACTTCATGACCTGGGAAAGAGAGAGAGAGAGAGAGAGAGAGAGAGAGAGAGAGAGAGAGGGGGGGGGGGGGGGGGGATTAAATTGATAAAGAGCAAGAGACAAACATAGAAAACCACACCTTCAGTTTCTCCGCAACAAAAGCTGAACCGACAATCCGCCGATGTTGAGCCCATTGTTCCCCTTCCAGAGAGGCAACTGATTCACCCACTAAATTCCTGGCTTCTGGCCTCATGCTCAGCTTCTGAAAGTGGCCAAATTTGTTGGAGAGGATCTCTTTCACCAGTTCTATGTTGCGAATTGGCAACACAGCTCGGTAACCAAGCCAAAACACAAACAGATCACCTGCAAAATTGCATTGAAGAGATATACATATGCATGCACGACATGAATCCGCAAAAAGATGCATGCTTACATGCACTGCTACAGGCACACAAATACACAACTCTGTACCTCTCTTCTTTCTGAAATCGCAGTACTCTCTTGTAGCCCCATGCATGTATGTCCCCCCCTCCGCCCCTTTGAAACACCCAATAGAGTCGTCTAGACACACACACATATCAAAGTCCCCAAACAATGATTGAATTCCCTTTTTCACTGGCCCTTAGCAGGCTTGACTCGACCCTTTTAAAAAGGCACTTACGCATGAGTTTGCTTGCCTGAACTACATCTGACCTAGAGACCAATCTAAGAAAATATCCATTACCATGCCATGGAATGAAACGATTGTAATTTGAAGCATCTCAATCAGAAAACAATCATTCTGCTGTCTGGAACTCTATGGTTAACATAAACCTGCCTAATGTAGAGTAAGTGCAAAGTGGTGTCCGAATTTTTCTCATTTCGGGGAGAGATTAAGCCAACTGCAGTCATTTCTAAGAGCATTGAAAAATTCATTCCTTACCTTTTGCAACTCGATGGGTGTCTGTTTCTGTGTTGTTAAATGTTAGAATCATGGGCCAAACAATAGCCTCTCTCTCCCTCTCTCTCTCTCTCTCTCTCTCTCTCTCTCACACACACACACGGTGTTCGTGATGTACAAAATAAAGCACTAACCATATGTCTTCTTCCAGTGGTAGTAGTGAGGTAACAAGCGGGCACCGATCCAATGGGGCTCCAAGGGAAGAGGGGAGGCCCTGGCGGCTTCAACCAAGCGAGATACCTCGCGCAAATTGCCCAAAACTACATGGTAAGGCAAGCACTTTACCCCTTGCTTCTCGAAAACCCGTCTGATGGCCCAAGGTTCCAGCACCACAGCTCTCACGACTTTCCAAAGCAAGTACAGCAAGGTGCCTCCGAGCACCAGCAGTGGTAAAACCCTCATGTCCATACTGCTCTCAGGACTCTCTACTGTCGGCAACACCTGCCACAAATATTTTTCACGCAACGTATCTATCAAGTACCGTCATATGGTGCCAATGTGTACGATTATAAGAGGCACGAAGGTCTCGACTCTCTCAGACTGGGCACCCGCCCATGCTCGTGGCCACACAAACGCAGTCACAGTAGATTTTCAGAAAAAGACCGTGCACAGAAGGCAGCCAGTCAGCGCTAGCCAGGTGGTTGGCTATGGGCTTTTTTAGCTTTTGTTGTGTTTTAATATAAATTATATGATCTATTATACATATATAATATACTAACATAATTAATATGACGAAATACATAACCCTTTACACGTGTCTCTCTCTCTCTCTCAGAAGAAGGCTATACGCTAAGTGATATAAAGGGGAACGAAAGAGAGAGAGAGAGAGAGAGAGAGAGAGAGAGAGAGAGAGGCCGTCGAAAACGACCAACAGTACTCGTATATAATATATATGACAAGTACTTTATATATTACAAAGAGCCTCACTTAAATAATGTGAAAGGTGCCCATTGCATATCAACATTTTGAAATGAAATAAAATGAGAAACAAGTAAAATAAAAACATAAAATTTAAATTTAAATCACATCAAGTAGAACTCCCCAATCTCAAAAAAATAAAAATTCTCCCACAACATCCTAAATGCATAAGTAAAGGGTGAGTTTAGAAAATGAAAAGCCTCATGTAATTGGAAAGTCAAACGACTTTTCATCCATATAAAAAGATATTGGAACTTAAAGTGTGCATTGATACATTGATCTATCATAGCTTCTTTGCATTATGCACCATGTAGATATTGAATTTATTTCTTTTGAAGCCATTAGTATACTTTTTAAGTAGTTATTTTAGTGGTTTTTTGTTAAAAAATATAAATGTTATAAACGTAAAAAATAATAAAACAAGATAGTGAAATGAGTTTTACGAAGTTTTTAAATGAAATGACCGATTATCAATACCTCATATCATGGGATCAAACTCAAAATGAATACATTTTTTAATCCAAAAAGGTGAATGCAGCTTCAAAAAATAGTATTTAAAAGATTATGATGTTTTTCTATTCACAAAACTTTCAAGGCCCCTTGGGACACTTTCTATTGAGGAATCTCAAAGGTCGAGCGAGATTTTTCGAGCAATCCCTAAAGCGAGCGAGATAGGGCAAGGCAAATATACAAAACAAAAACCAAACATGATTTCTTAGGTGACTTCAAGCACAACAAAAACTGCCACATGGCAACAGGAAGTGGTTCGTGTCTACAATCCTCTCTATTTTCTTGAGTAGCGTTTAGAGATACCAAACGTCGACTTTGATCTGAGTCTGTCCTCAATGAGATTTACACCCTCTCCTCAATCCGCCCCATGCACCTCCATATATGTGCTACACGAGAATGGGTAGGCATGATTCTCTCTCTCTCTCTCTCTCTCTCTCTCTCTCTCTCTCTCTCTCTCTCTCTCTCTCCGTTGAACACTGCCTTCTGCTTACTATCTCATTGTGCCCAATCGGGAAGACCATTGACATCTTCCTCTTAAGTTGTGTCACAACTGCCTCGCACAAAGCTGTGTGCGGACATATGTGCATGAGCGGCACCAACACACCCTTAAAACATTTTGCAAACATATCCTCGACTAGCACATTGCATTTTCCATTTTTTCTGACAAAGAAAGACGCACATTGACAGCCACTATACCATTTCCTTTTTACATTTTTCCTAATGAAGCAAGCAACAATAGCATGTAGCACATTAAATAAGTAGCATTGTTTGTTAAAGCTTGCTTATAAAACAGGCACATTTCTGGCGACAGAATTCACTTGGTGTCTCTTAGGGATAGTGATGGTTAGCACACCATCTTCAACTACAGCTTTCACATCATCAATTTGACATTATCAAGCAGTTGAAATTGTCGAACAAAATAGCCAAGCAATCTCTCTGCGGCATACCATGTCACGGATCCTTTCTCTTCCACATTCTTGAACTCCCCACTGATTTCCAAGGTACCATCTTCATGCATATACACTGGTACATCCTTTTTACTGATATAAGGAACATCCAATTTAAAGATGTGGGCGCTGGAAGTCCTCTTTCTCTCTCTCTCAACCTGAAGAGAGAAGAGAGAGAGAGGATAGAAGAGAGCGAGAGAGAGAGAGAGAGCTAAGCCAGTCTCCATCGCTTTTTTTTTTACAAAGAGAAATTACACCGAAGCATGTACAGATCAGAGAGAGAGAGAGAGATGTCAAAAAAAGATCGATGGAGACTTGCTTAGCTCTCTCTCTCTCTCTCTCTCTCTCTCTCTCTCTCTCTCTCTCTCTCTCTCTCTCTCTCTCTCTCTTTCTTTTTTTTTGGAAAGCAAACTAAACTAAATAGGTGCTACGATTTTTTTTAAAGAAAATAGGATGCGAATCAAACTAAATGCGAATGCTATCTCTCACTCTCTCTCGACTGAAGCATGGATGCCCTTTCTATTCCAAGCCAAGCATGCTGCAGTTGCATGCAGCAAGATTCCTCCTTTGACATATGCATGATATGAGGGCAGTGAACTCTCTCTCTCTCTCTCTCTCTCTCTCTCAGTGCCTCATAAGCAATCTCAGAGTGAATTCTCTACTGTTAGGCAAGGATTGTGGTGCCAGGAAGGGGGATCTTGATCCCTCGTAGTGTAACCTTGATAAAGAGAGGTAGATTGCACAGACACTGTAGACATGGGTATATAGAGCTCCATGCAGTGCTTAGGAGAGTGGCAAAAGCGACACGCTTGGGAGGAGAGTGCAGGGACGAGGAGGAAGCAAGGACGAGGAAGAAGCAGGGGTGAGGGGCGACGAGTAGAATATTCTCACTTAATGGATTTTATTTGAAGTTGAGCGAGTAGGAGCTATGTAGGAGCTATTAGCAATTACAAAAGCAAGAGCTTTAGGTTTACAGAAGCTAATCCACATCAGCCAAAAAACTAGTGCTAGTAGAAGACTAAGATCGCAATTCCCACCACCGAGCACAACAAAAAGATACAATATGTGCACTAATTAAGCTAACCTACAGCCGAAAAGCTACTGCTAGTAGTAGCGTAATTCCCACCGAGAACAGCAAAAAGATACAATATGCACTAATGGGACATTTTTTTCTACTGAGTCCTATATTTTTGACTCATCGATCAGCACTGCCTTCTCCTCAGCTGCCTCACTGCCAAACTGCTCCAGGTTGGAGAGCCCACCCTTCTTTCCCATTTCGTGGTATCATTCCATCCCCATCTGCTCTTTTCATGTCTACCCTCTCTTGATGCGCCCTTCCGCAAGGCGCCGCTCCTGCGCTTCCAAGGTCTTGCCTCCAAGAATGACCATCTCTCTAGCGCGGGCCTTCTGGTCAAGCTCCTCGCGAGATTCCATCGTCTTCGACGGTGTGGTTTCTCTTGAAAAAAACACAAGGCTGCTAGCAAAGATAATGCTAACCGCCTCAAGCGAGTAGTGTTGGCTTATCTCTCTCTCTCTCTCTCTCTCTCTCTCTCTCTCTCTCTCTCTCTCTCTCTCTCTCTCTCTCTCACACACACACACACACACACACACACACACACACACACACACACACACAATTTTTAAAAAAAACTGTCTGAAAGAGCGCGCGCCGGCGCGCGCTCTTTCAGACAGTTTTTTTTAAAAATTGTGTGTGTGGTTGTGTGTGTGTGTGTGTGTGTGTGTGTGTGTGTGTGTGAGAGAGAGAGAGAGAGAGAGAGAGAGAGAGAGAGAGAGAGAGAGAGAGAGAGAGAGAGAGGAGAGAGAGAGGGAGGGAGGGAGGGAGGGAGAGAGAGAGAGAGTTGGGTTCAGACGAGGCGAAAGTAGCGTGAGGGGACAAGGCGTGTGTCCTCTCTGGCAGACACCCATTGGGAAAAAGAAAACATGTGATCTCTAGACCCTCCTTGTTGTGCAGAGTTTGCACCATTACAGCAGTGTTTGCTAGCTTGTCTCATGTGAACATCACGAGCGGAGGCACAGAGAATGCCGACGGGCTCGTCTGAACCCGCCCACAGAGAGAGAGAGAGAGAGAGAGAGAGAGAGAGAGAGAGAGAGAGAGAGAGAGAGAGAGAGAGAGAGAGAGAGAGAGAGAGAGAGAGAGAGAGAGAGAGAGAGAGAGAGAGAGAGAGAGAGAGAGAGAGAGAGAGATCATGCATACGCATGTTACATTGGCTACTGAGGTGGCTATGGAGCTGCTAGACAGGGCAAGCTCACCCAAGTGGCCGACAAATGCGACGACAATAAATTGGAACGCCATCTGCGAAAAGTTGACAGCAATCATTGGGCCTGCTAAGCAACCTTGAAGCTTCACCTCTTTCCACATAACCTCCCACTTAGGGTTCCAGAACCTTTGAAAACCTGTAAGCTCTTCATGGGAACATATAATGCTCTTGTTCATGCCAGGTGGGCCTCCATAAGAGTCTGTGCTGTATTCCCTAAGGCTAAAGTCTTCATGAGAGGTTATGTTATGGGAGTCTCCAGTAGTACTTTGTGTTACTTCGATTGAAATCAAAATATACATTGTGGTTGTGGTTGTGGTCGAGGCCGCCATGGAAGCTTGGGCTCAATATTTGGCTATCAGGAGGAGAGGAAGGGCAAAAGTCTTGGGCACTTTGCCTGGAGCTCATTGTGTGGGTGCAAAGGATGACGTACTGCAACACAAGGGAAGCTTGAATTGATGGTAGGTACGTGTGGTGGGTCGAGAATGGAAAGCTTCAAGTGAGGTTAATAACACAGAGTGCTTTAGGAAGATGGATACCTAGAAGCGCAGGGAGGTAAGCCTCGTCTACCTTCTCTCCTCCTTCAAGGAGGCATCTCTCTCTCTCTCTCTCTCTCTCTCTCTCTCACTCTCTCTCTCTCTCTCTCTCTCTCTCACTCTCTCTCTCTCTCTCTCTCTCTCTCTCTCTCTCTCTCTCTCTCTCTCTCTCTCTCTCTCTCTCATCGACTTCTACCCGCATACTGGCCAAAGTGGGCTGGAAAGCTCAAGCTCAAGCTACAATTTTTTGGTAGGAGAGAAGAGGCGAGCACCTCTCTCTCTCTCTCTCTCTCTCTCTCTCTCTCTCTCTCTCTCTCTCTCTCTCTCTCAGCTTGCCTGCATCAACTTATGGCCAAGGTAGGTTGCGAAACAGTCCCCCAACCAAAAACTTAGCAAGCTGGACTCAAACTCTCACTACTTCACATGCGCATCTTCCAATCAACTGCGCTAACAATGTAGGAGGCTGCATAGTGCTGCCCGACATAGTGCAGCGCATTAATGAAAAAATATAACCAAGCCCCCAAAAACCTGCCTGGCCACGATTTGTTAATGATTGTGTGTCATTGACCCACGCTATTGCTCATGCCAGCGTGCTATAGTAGATGACTCCACGTCCTTCCTTTTGTCAGTCCTGTCCTTTGTCTTTGCAACTGGCATCTCTTGGGATTTGTATCGTACTTTTTTTTTCAAAAATTGTTGGGACATATTGGCATTTTTGAAATTGAAAAGGGTATGATATTAAGCTGAGACACATTTTTCCGAAATACCTAAGAATCAATGGGAAAAAGGAGAGCATTGAAAATCTCCACATAAAATTTAGGATTTTTTGAGGGTTTAACAATTTAATCTGCCAAATCTAACCGGTTTCCTTCTAGGTGACCCTCAAAACTAACCGAGAAATTTTAATTTTTGTGCTTTAAAAATACACTAAAGACTGGTTTTCTATGGCACTTTTGTTGAAAATCGATCGCTAATTAATGTGCCCCTGATAGTGATATTGTTTCTCATTTTTCACACACACACACACACACACACACACACACAGGTCTAAGCATCTTCTCTCACTTAGCGTCGTTCTTTCATGATCCATTGCAAAACAATGCGTTCTCAATACGATGCAGTTCTTTCCCTCATCTAGCTAGTAAGATTTCCATACAATCTTATCTTGAGCAAACACAAGCTCAAAAAAGATTGCATTTTTTTGCAACAAAATTACTATGCAAAGTCACTACAACGGCTTCCCCTCTTGTTGAAACTATCATTTCAGATGTGAAGAAGGCTCCAATACTACCTTTTAGAGTAGTGAATGGCTTTGATCTTCATAGATTGGAGAAGAATTTGCCTCTTATAATTGGTGGTGACATGAATATTCCACATGAGCAAGGATGTAAATTATATTCCAATTATAATGTGCTTGTCCATTGAGTGGTGAATGTTATGGCCTTCCTGATATTTGACATCTGCCATACTTATTCAAACAATGATTCACAATAGAAAGGAGTAGCATCTTCAATCTTTTGTGAAAGAAGCTCTTCATATGAAGACTCACGCCCCTAAGCTTTGAGGTTGTCATATTGTATGGTAAAAGATCCTAATTATTTTATTTATTTACAACTAATTTTTTTTCAGTTATGACGATGCCTTTCTAGAACATTTTAGACATAGAACTCTATAAATTTTGGTTGTTGTTTTTGTAAATTGATTTAAAAAGTCCTATATTGATCAATTAAGGAAAGACATGATTCTATTGTAACAAAATAAGTCTTTCATAATTAATGGTGTTTGCCAGCAATGTGTCGTGTAAGAAGGGTGTCTTTTATGAAGATCACAGTCTTGTAGTATAGATAGGGCAAGACGACATGGAAAAGACGATTGGTGTATAAATGAGCTAATGAGGTGCAATAAATTGCTATCAAATTGATGCTTCTAAGATGAGGAAGGATTCACATGCTCTCAAGTATAAATGACAATCAAGAACCAAAGTACTAGACACAGGAGCACTACAAATGACCTTACAAAAAGAAACTTACGATGACTTGAGCATTAAGTACAAGGCTAGAGCTCTTATTAGTCTATTAATCTTACTTTCTGCTCAAAACATCTGAATCCCAAGCGAGCCTAAGAGAGAAGATAATATTTTCAAATATTGTGTTTATTTTCTTAAAAGTAAACTTTGATCTTTTGGAATTTAGGAGGTAGTATATCCATTGATAACCCTTTTTGTTGTGGTGCATGAATATATAACAAATGATAAGTATTATGTTGACGATAAAATTTACTATATCATGTACAAACACTTGCTTGGGTTTGTCCTTGCTCGAAAAAAATCGCTCGGTGCATGGTAACACTCCATTCTATTCACGAGACTTTCTATTCACAACAAGACTTTCAAGGTCCCTTAGGACATTTTTTGTTGGCTTTCTATTAGAAGCCTTAGAGAAGTGTTAGGTTAAGCATACTTTGAATGTTTTAAGTGATGATTGAGACTTACCTTAAATGTCATTTTGGTTTTAAAGTATTAAATGGATATTTTTATTTCCCCTTTCATTTCACTTCCTCACATGGAGTGACTTCTCTTGCATTCTAGTCTTCTAGAATGATAAAGTGAAGCTTCACCTTGCATAATTCTAGTAAGTTCTACACACACACATATATATATACATACACAT
The DNA here is from genome assembly GCF_014529385.1 of Adiantum capillus-veneris. NCBI lineage: Eukaryota > Viridiplantae > Streptophyta > Polypodiopsida > Polypodiales > Pteridaceae > Adiantum > Adiantum capillus-veneris. Next base: position 39,702,042 of record NC_140957.1, read on the forward strand.
AATATAAATAAATAAATAAATAATATATAAATAAATATATAATATATGTTAATGAGTTTTTTTTATTATATATGTAAATTTATTTATTCATTTATCTATTTATATATATACAAACACGCGCACACACACACACACACACATATATATGTGTGTGTGTGTGTGTGTGTGTGTGTGTGTGTGTATATATATATATATATTAATGAGCAAACCATGGTAAAGAGAAAAAAAATCAATGCGATGATGTCAAAACTTAGTTCAAAAATCCTACAAATTTCAAAAAAATTGCTAGTATTTTTGGTTTGCTTCTTTGCGAGGAGGACACTCGATCGCTTAATAAAAGAGACATTCCCGAACACTACCTCACCTTATATAATTCTAGTTAAACTCAACCTAATGATTTTATCACTTTCTTATTGTTTTAGAAAGCCATCGTGACCCTTTTGTGACTTTCTATTCAAGGTCCCTTGGGACACGTGTCAAGCAATGAAATTGGACAACCTTTATCTCTAGTGCAATGGGACCTTTAGCAAGCGAAAAAAAATATCTAGGTATACCTAACCAGCATAGCCAGAATATGCCAAAGAATGTGGGTACGATTATGAAAACAAGGTGAAAGTTCACTATGGCCTTCATAAAGGCTATTGAAAAGAATTTTAATAACAAGCTCGCGCGACCCACCGATGATGGGTCTCGCTCGCTCTTACCAATAGTATACAACGGTAAGGTCTTCAATGGTGGCAGTGCCTCCGATAGTGTTTAGGCATGTCCTACATAAGGCCTACATTTAGAGAGAGAGAGAGAGAGAGAGAGAGAGAGAGAGAGAGAGGGAGATCTGCTTGATACATTTCTATCTTTTTTGTCGAGACGATGCGTCTTTTCTTCATGTCTATGCAAATGTATATTTTGTTCTCTCTCTCTCTCTCTCTCTCTCTCTCTCTCTCAATTCCAGCTCAGTTCTAGCTAGATAGGAAGACACAAAGAGATGGATAATCAATTGTTTGGTCTCATAGGTCATTTTGGCCTCTTGAATATGTTAACATATCATTTCATTTCTCTCATGTGGCAATCATCTTCATGCATCCTTCAACGTTAAAGCTCTCTTGTTCTTCTTCTTCTTCTTCTTCTTTCTCTCTCTCTCTCTCTCTCTCTCTCTCAATTCCAGTTCGGTTCTAACTAGTAGCACTTCTAACTTCATTTTATATTTTTTTGGTAGCCAGAATGGTATCATATTCACATTAAGAAAAAAATAGAGTATAGATAGGAAGACACAGAGAGATGGAGAACCAATGGTTTGGTCTCATATGTCATTTTGGCCTCTTGAATATGTTAATAATATCATTTTATTTCTCTTATGTGGCAATCGACTTCAAAATTTGAAGCATTAATAGGAGTCTCCCTCCTATGCAGCTCTCTCTCTCTCTCTCTCTCTCTCTCTCTCTCACACACACACACACACACACACACACACACACACACACACACACACACACACAAAATTTCAGCTCAGTTCTTGCTAGTAGCACTTCTAGTCTCATTTTTATGCTTTTTGTAGCTAGACATGGTATCAGATTCGCTAGTTCGTAATGGTTTGGTCTCATAGGTCATTTTGGCCTCTTGAATACGTTAATATATCATTTCATTTCTCTCCTTCTCTTCTTCTTCTTGTGTCTCTCCGTCTCAATGTTCGAGAAAAGTGCCCTCAGCTTAGCCTTGAACCGGTTGAAAAATCAAAACATCCGGTTGAAGCGGGGGAAAGAAAGAAAAAGTTTGCTTGGAAAATTTAAGAAAACAGAGTAAAATTTCAAAAAATGCCGATTCTTTTGAAACATCTCACGAGCATTTCATTGCATGAAGACATTAATATTATCATTTCATTACCAATTTGGAGCATTAACATGAAGACGTTAATATATCATTTCATTTCTCTCCAATTTGAAGCAGCATAATCGATCCCTCTCTGTCTCACTTTCCCTCTGCGGTGGCAACACCTCCGGCCTACTCATAACCATCTCTCTCTCTCTCTCTCTCTCTCACACACACACACACACACACACACACACACCACATGTGCGTGTATAGTCGTCGATGGAAAAGGCTGTGTGTGTGTGTGTGTGTGTGTGTGTGTGTGTGTGTGTCTGTGCAGTAGCATGCACATGGCTTGAGCTTGCAATAGCCAACAAAAACTCTCTCTCTGTGTGTGTGTGTGTTTGTGCACGCGCGTGCGCACGTGCGCGTGCACACTCAATACCTAGGACAGTCATCGACAAAAAAGTCTCTCTCTCTCTCTCTCTCTCTCTCTCTCTCTCTCTCTCTACGTTCGCACTCAACGCATGTCACACACGGGCCAAACAGTAACGTGAGACGTGCATGTGCAGTAACATGAACGTGCAACCCCGTGACGGTATGCGTGCGTGCACACACACACACACACACACACACACACACACACGTTTGGAGGATTGATGGAAATAATAAAAGTAGAGCTTACATAAGAAGTTACCTGCTTGGTTGGCGCAGACCTGAGGGAGGTCGAACTGCAGAGGTCTTTCTCAACCTATGAGGGCGCATGATCTCTTGCATCATGAATCTCTCTCTCTCTCTCTCTCTCTCTCTCTCTCTCTCTCTCTCACACACACACACACACACACACACACACACACACAAATTTGCTATCAAGGCAGCTCCCTCGTTTGTAGCACCTCTGTGTGTGTGTGTGTGAGCCCCTCCGTTGTGCTCTAGAGGCTTCAAGAAGCGAGCGACTTGCACAAAAACCCTTGCAAGCATTTGTGTGTGTGTGTGTAGCCATCGGTTGAGCCCCTCCCTCGTGCTCCGAAGCCTTCAAGAAGCGGACGACTTTCCATTTTGAAACTTGCATGAAACGACATGCGGCTGGTAATTCAAAGGCCAACATCACTCCAAATTCTCTATCCTTAGGTCAGATAGTAGTCGAATGTAGGAGCAATCGCCATCTGGCAAGGAGGGGACCTGGAATCTTTCCTCACTTTATAATAATATAGATAGGGTGCTTTGTGAGAGAGAAAACAAGAAAGTGACACTATACTTTAAAAAACTTTTTTTCACAATAGAATATTAGATTTTTTGAAAATAAATGTATGAATGAATTGTTAAGAGTACAATAAGTTTGTAATAATCAAATAATAAATAAAATATATCTTTATAAATTCTTAAATAAAAAAGACACTTCATCAATACTTTACATCATGAGATCAAACTTCTATGAATACACTTTTTTTCAACCAAAAAGGTGAATGCAACTCTAGAAAATATCGTTTAAAAGACCATCATTTCTTTTCATTGCAGGACTTTTAAGATCCTTGGGCACACTTTTGAAACCATAAAATTTGAACGCCCTTCACCCATAATGCACTAAGGCCTTTAGAAGGCCAAAAATCTAGATACACCCAAACAACATAGCGTAACCCAAAGGTTGAGGGTTTGAACTTTGAGGTCGTTTCATTGCATATTTACAAGGAGAAAAATTAAATACTTTGGTTAAGGTGGAAGAAGTTCCCACCACCTAGTAAGAGCTCCTCTTTGCAAGCCACCACCTTTCCTTCATCACCAATCATGGCTTGCATGGGGCCATGTCCTTGTAGTCTATTCATTGGCAACGTTAAGTTCATGCAAGGTTGGGGTCGCAATTGCACTCAATGTGCCTCTCTCGTGTTGTCTTCTCATGGGACTGGAGCACAGGCTACACTCAGTGCGCCTCCCGCTCATTTGTTCTGATATCTTATTATCCCTCTGTGTTGCATTGGTGATGGGCCCGCCATAGATTGCTTATCCTCTCCCCGTACCCTTTGTATAAATATTCTGAGCTGCAATTTATTCACCCCCTCGGCATGCTCAAATTCCTATTTCTCTATGACACGGCTCTAGCAGCCACAATCTCCTTACCTTCCCGTTATCCCCAGATTATCCTAGCCGTATGTAGAGGTGCCTTATAGCACATGAATCCATCTCTACATATATATCCCACCCCCACTCCCTTGAAAATTTTAACTTTTAAATGCTAAAAAATGTGCTTTAATTAAATCAAACTTATAAAAATCTTTTTACTTGATTGTCTTTAATTTACACTGCAAGTGTTTTCCCTCTTGCTCAGGGTTTTGATTTCCTATACTAGAAACCCCATTGTGACTTTTCTTGTAGTGAGCCTCCTCCAATTGGTTTGGTGGCCTCTTGGTTTGGATTTCTTGATTCCTCAAATTTCCTCTTCCTTGATATCATTCATTGATTCTTTATACATTGAATGCCATAAATTCTGATTTCCCTCTCCCTAAGTCCATGTACTTTGCTTATTTCTTACTCAGCTCCCTTCCTTGAGAGTACTTACTACCCTTCCCTTTACTTCCATCTTTAATTGGCTACACTTCCTTCTGATTCCCTTCATTGCATATTCTCTCAATTTCACATTCCGAATGTTTCACATCAGGTTCACCAAATGTTGTGACGGACAAATTCCACATGAAGAGGATGGGTTACTTTAGCCAGACAGAGACGAGGCCCCTAGCTACCTGAAATCTAGAGAGAAATGGTCAAATAAAAGACACAGACAAAGAACTTTTCACTTTTGAACCCTAAAAATGATGTGCTTAATTAAATTAAACTTGCACAATTATTTTCCTTCATTATCCTCAATCTACACTACAAGTTTTTCCCTGCTTGCTCAAGTTTTTGATTCCCTACTAGAAACCCTACTATGAATTTTCCGGCAATGAACCTTTTCCGATTGGGTGCTTGAAAGCCTCTTGATTTGTTGAAATTGACGAGGCCCCTAGCTACCTGAACTCTAGAGAGGAATGGCCAAATAAAAGACACAGACAGAGAACTTTTCACTTTTGAACCCTAAAAGAGATGTGCTTTAATTAAATTAAACTTGCACATTTAACTTTCCTTCATTATCCTCAATCTACACTACAAGTTTTTCCCTGCTTGCTCAAGTTTTTGATTCTGTACTTGTAATGGAAATGGCCTATGAACTTAGAGAATAGCGGAATTAAGAGAATTAGAGTGAGAAAATTTGAGAGCATAGATGGTGAACTTAATTGGTAGTAGCAACTTAATCATAACACTTAATTAACTAGGCATGAGCAATACCTTTGCAAGAGAGAGAGAGAGAGAGAGAGAGAGAGAGAGAGAGAGAGAGAGAGAAAGAGAGAGAGAGAGAGAGATTTTAGAGAATATGACAACAATTAAGGACCGGATTTATGTGGAGCCGGTCCCCCCTCCAAAAGGCATTTGTATTATAGATTCTCTCATTAAGAAAGACTTGGTACAATACAATCTTTGTGTTCCTTGAGACCTCTTTGGCAATATGGAGATGGAAGCTTCATACACCAAGCTTTTGCATAATATCAACAATCAATCTTAGCTTGAAACCAATCAAGAACTCGTGAACATCATTAGTCTTTGTGTTACCTAAATCATTTGAGTGCATGAGGATGTATACTTTTATGCATCAACTTGTGCCTAAAGCAACAATTAATCTTCCTTGCAATACAATTAATCTACTTGCATTAAGTAACTAATCTACTTGCAATAAACCATTAGCCTTCTTGCAATAATCATAACATGCACTTTGTAGAAAGCATTAACTATCCCAAGCCTCAGTCCCAAGACCTCAAACACCTTCGAAGGTGGAGAGAGCTAGCAGGAAATGAGGGTAGGGAAGAGGAAGAAGAAACATTTCGTAGGAGAAAGAATTAGATCCTCACTTATCATAACTCTTTTTTCTAGCATACATAATAGCATAGTAATGAAGAATAAGGAGATGGCAAGCTTAAGCATTGAAGCATGGCTCTTGGTTGGATTTGCACTCCATATCCGAGAGTGTTGGTGTAGGCTCTCAACTTCTCAAGGAGCTTGGAGAAGGAGATGGAGCTCTTGCACCTTGCCTAGCACACAATGAGAGTGTTTGTGAGTGTGTGTGGGTGAGTATATCCCCTAAGCAACCCCCTAGCTTGCTTGGGTCATCCCCCCCTTGTAGCTCATTGGACCCCTCCAGGCCTAGCCAATCATAAGAAGGAGGCATTACAAGCAGCAAGGGTAGCCTTGAGACAAGTGTCCCCCTTTCCCCTTTGAGAGAGAGGACTTGATAAATGCAAAATCAATTAATTAAATCCCCTAAATTATCACTGGACCCCTTGGGTGGACAACCAATAGGCTTCAGGCACACAATGAGGGCAACATGAGGAGGAACCTGACAAGTGTCCCTTTTGCTTTCTTTGTACCATGCATGCCTTGTGTGAGTGTGTGGGTGTTCTCTCTCATCCCCCCTCATGTAGGGCTCGCCCCCTCCTTGTAGGGATTGAATCTTTGACTTTTTGACACCTCAACCCCTCATGCATAGGCCCAGTTCCCACCACAAGCTTGGCCCTTAAGCACTTTAAGCTTGGGCTGGGTTCTCACCTCAAGTGCAACCCTAACATCTCAAGCATGTCAAGCACCTCAAGCATTTCAATCATTAAGCACCTCAAGCACCTCAATCATCAAGCACCTCAAGCACCTTAGTCATCAAGCATGATAAGCACCTCGAGCTGGGTTGGGTTCCCGTGCCTCAAGCTCAGTCCTAGCTTACCTAAGGTCAAAGGACTTTTACACACATTATTGGAGGTCTTCAATGAACTTAACCCTAAGGTCTTATGCTCGATTGGTTAGCCTTGCTCTTTGATAGACTATCTCTCATTTGGGCTCCTTTACCATTGGCCCCGTGTTGAGATAGATCTATAAGCACATGTCTATATCTTAACCCTTGTTCCCGTTTATTCTCCCACATTAAGTGATCAGTTTAATATGAGAAAATCATTTGGGTTGGTTAGATATTAGTTTTTATGACATTACCTCTCTCTTGAAATCATAGTCATCCTCGACTATGAGGTAGATATGGTAAAGTCTCACCAATTAGTCCATTGGTCTTAGCGGGTAGAGGATCCATTTTTACCCTACGACATCATTCCAGAGTGGATGACTAATCCACTTGGTGCTTGAGAGACATTGTCTGCCGCAAGCATGTCTGCTCTTTTTAGTCCATATCATACTTCCAAAGTAGAGTGACAGGTTCTACTTGGTGTTTGGGAGACATAGTCACCACAAACATGATCCTAAGTATGCATACTTCTTAAAATTTGTGCACGAAACATAAAAAGAGAGTCTTATAAGACAAAAACATGGATCATTTAAAATGCATTTCTTTTACATTTGCGTACTCTTTTGTGTCGTTGTAAGCATCATTAACAAGGTTCATATTATCCTTAAGCTATGTTCTTTGCATGCATTTAGCATCTTTGAAAGGATAATTCTTAACTTAAATAAGATACTGTCAGTAATCTTACCATTTCTTAATACCTTGTGTTCTTGTTGAAGGACGAACTTGGGTTGGAGCTCGTTTGCTTCATCCTCGATCTCTAATGGGTGTACATTTATAGCCTCTATTGGTGGCTCTCGTTAATAAGGTTCGAATAGGCTCTCATGAAAAATGATATATATGAGCCAATAGTTGGGCAACTTTAGTTGTTTAGTAAGACCCAAAGAAAGATTTCTTTATGCCTAATGGCAGGAGCCTCTTTTGCCTAGCTAATAGATGGATAAGGCCTGTTTAATCTTCTAAAAAGATTCGTTTTGATCTCGGCTATAATCCTTTTCAATGAAGATCTTCCCAGGTACCTTAAGCTACAAGGGACGTTTGGATCTTCCATCTTTAGCCTCGAAAGGTACTTTCCCCTTAGAAGTATGTTCATGTTATTAGAGACATACTGTTGTTAGGGTAAGTACTTCTCGCATTTTGAGCATTGATCTACCTCGAATCACAAGCTTTTAGTAGATCAAGGATCATTAGTTTTGTGATTTTCCTTTTGGCCATCCGTTGGAATAGTAGGCCAACATAAGGGGGTTACTCTAGTTCTGATAGAGAATTTATAAAAAATTAGTGGTCATGGTAGGATTTCTATCCGACACAATTAGATGTTGGCAAGCCATGGTCCTTCTATCATGCTTCATCTTTTGGTATACCATACATTTTGAAACATACTCTTGTATGTTCTTATTTCTTGGTAAGCCAATACAAGTATGCTTTTATTACTAAAAGAATAAATTCGAATTCCTCTTTGCCCCGCATATGGGAGGAGCATGGGAAGTGAAGAAAATATATCCTATTGAGGTATGGAAGATAACCATCCTCTAACGTGAGTGGTTCTTTTTCTTCCATTTGTAAAGTCTATTATTATATCCCTAAAGCCTGGGTTAGAAGCATATTTAACTATCATAAAACATAGTTCATTGTAAGTTGCTATTCATATTGTATCTACCCTTGGCCATCGAGAAAGTGCATCGGCTATATGTTTGTGCTTGCCAGCATGTGAGCAATGTAAAATTTAAATTGCAAAAAGAAATTTGCCCACCTCATTTGATTATCGAAGAGCTTGGTTTGTATCGTGGATGGAGTCCGCAAGAAGTACTTCCATGTGTCAACGGCATGTAAAACAACTCGTAGTTCCTTTTGTATATGTCCAACATTCGCTCATTGGATTTGAGTCTTTGAATCTTGTATTCTATGGTATTCCCTTCTTGAAGCAAATTTTTGCTTGAAGGCATGCATACAGGCATTACATTGGACCTCAAATAGCTTTGAGAGATCCCGTAGTTTAAGCATAAGTTGAGAGATAAGTTTCTCTTTGAACTTTTCAGAAGTATTTTTCTCTCTTTGTAGTCCATGTACACTTAACGTTCTTTTTTGTTAAGTCATGTATTGGACCTGCTATAAGCATGAATTTTTCCTATGAAGCATCTATAGTATGCACTCATACCTTTAGAGCTTCACAACTCATGTAGACTCCTTGGATTAGGCCATCTTTTTATTACCTCTACCTTTTGTGGATCCATACAAATACCACCTTTAGAGATAATGTGACCTAATTATTGAATCTCTCACTTTTCTTTTGGTTAGAAGAAAGCCTAATCTCTCTCGAAACTTACCAGTTCATGCTATTGCCTTTTGAACTCCTCTTGTGGAGCTTATAAAGCTCAATAAGGAGGCTTATTAGGCAGTGAGCTTAGTGGTAAAAGCTCCATTGCATGGTCATTGTCCCCTCATTGTGGAGATAGCTCACGGGGGTATCATCAATAAAAACATTTTGGAATCCATTTAGGAATGTAGAAAATTCTAATTCCTCTTGATTCCCGTATTTTTTTTTAATATTGTTATTGGTTGAAACATTGAATTCATTTACAAAATTTTCAACAAAAATCATGTATATGAATATATAGATTTTCATTAACTTACAAAAAGCATGCATATTTACATGGTATAGGATGCTACCCGACTCATAAACATGTATGTGCATATCTCCAAGCTTAGGAAAAACAAAAGCCTTTTGCTATGAGCATCCTCTTTTGGAGTTTCCAGCATAGAAACTCAAGGCGGCTTGTTGCATGCCTTTCTTTGGGGACAAGAACGATAGACATGCCCTTGTTGTCCACACTTGTAGCATTTTTTATCCTTACGATAACACTCTAGCTCTGTTGGAGAGAGTCTATTCTTACCTTTGTAGACTCCCTTCTCCTTAACGTTGTTATCGGTGTTGCTAGAGTTGCCTTTGAAGGAAGTTTGAGCATTATTCCTTCCTCTAGGCTCATTTTGATCATTCACTTCCATGGGCTTAGAGTTTCTCTTAACCCCTTGTTGGAAATTGATTTGAGAGGCGACCATAGTATGGTGTATGACCGCCGATATGGCATTAGGCCTTTGTGAGTTAATATACTCGGCCATCTCGTCAAAAAGACCCGCACAAAATTGTTGCTTTTGCTCCTCAAAGCCTATCTTTTTGTAGACACTGTCTTTGAGAAGTAAATCCCAAAACTTATCTACATACTTCTGGATAGACTCGTAGGGAGAGAGTTTCAAGCTTTGCTGTTCTATGAGGACATTGTCTTTAGTGTTGTTTGCCAGAAATTGTTTCATGATGGAGGCTCTTAAAGCCTTCCATGTCCTTGGAGCTTTCCTTTGGGCTCGTAGGCTAGCCCACCATTGATGAGCGGAGCTCTGAAAATGCATAGATACCTGACGCAGTTTAGAGGACTCCATAAAGTCCTCATCACCAACGGCCACATCAAAGTGTTGGATGAAGCCCAAGATCTTGTCCGTAGCACCAAAGGTGCCATCATAGGTAAGAAAAGTGGTGTCCTTTCCTCCCTCCTTGAACTTCTTCAGCTTCTTGGACCTTCTCCATACTGGATAGGACTTGCAATGGCCTTTCCTTTTGGGCTCTTTGAGAGAAGAGCCGCTACCTTCATTGGAATATGAGGAAGGTGACGAAGACGGAGAAGAGGGTGACCTCTTTCTCTCCTTTTCCTTCTTTTGGTACCTCTCTTCCATTTTGTGATAACGAGGATGAGGACTTTCCGGCAATCTTTCTCTCTTGGGGGGAGTTGGAGATCGTTGAGGCTGCCGTCTTCTTGGAGCCACATCTTCAGAAGTATTGGGAGACTCACTTCTTTCTCCTTCTCTTGGGGAAGGCTCTATAGTAGAGACTTCACCTTTCTTCTTGGATGGAGGTAAGCCCGATAGTAATTGTTTAAGCGCTTCATATGGGTTCTCCTCTTCTCTCACCGTAGAGAGCCCTCTCTTGGAAATCTCTTGAAGAGACTTCTCAGGAGCTCTCTCTTTTGGGGGAGTTCGGAGAATCCCATAACTATGAAGTTGTTGGAAAACTTCACCTTGTAGGGCTAAGTTTCCCATAGCTTGTTGCAGCTTACAAACAAGAAACTTGATAAACATGGGAGCATCATCATTAGCACCTTCATGTGCAAAATCAAAGTTATCAATACTCGTTCTACTCTCTTGATTATTGTCAGCCATGCTAACAAAATTTATGTATGTACTTAGTGTATGATTTGGCAATTCAAAACCTTAGTTGCCACTCCTCTTAGGCTTTGAAAATCGGCTCTTAAGTATCTACACCCATGGCTCAAAGTGGTTAATTATCGAGAGTAGAGGAGTAGGTCTAACATAGCAGAGTTGCCGAGGATTAGCTCCTTTCGGACTTCTTATGGCTCAATAATGGTAAAGCCGTAGGCAAGTTTAAAAAGACTCCATTATTAAGTCCAAATCTCCCGAGGTGTGCACCATATCCCACATAGTGGGCTCAACAAAACCGATAATAGATCCCAGTTCCACTTACCCTAATATAATTAACAACATCAATCATTTATAGGCTACTTAAGGACCTCTCTTCTTAAGCAAGAAAAGAGAAACCAAATGCTCTGATACCAATGTAATGGAAATGGCCTATGAACTTAGAGAATAGCTTGTTAGGAAATAAGACGTAGCTAAATAGATAATTGAGTAGATTACTTAATGGAGAGAGACAGATTTATATACACGAGATTATAGAGTAGAGTAGAGAGAGAGAGAGAGAGAGAGAGAGAGAGAGAGTACACACGATATACGTGGTTCACCCAATGTGGGCTACGTCCACGGGAAAGCAGCCACTCAATGGCTTTAGTACTTCAAAACAAGAAGTAGTTTACAAAGGGATTATACCCTTAATGGAGCTCCCGCCTTGCTTCACTCTCACCACCTCACACTCACCTTGTTGCATCAACTTCACACTATGAAATGTGTGTAGAAATGGCCTCCTTTTATAGGCCAAAAGGGCTGCCCTCTCTTATGAGAGACAGCCATGTGTAGCCGCCCTTGTGCGAATGAGTCCAAATCGGACCCTCCAATCCGCCCATGTGTGGCCGCCCTTGAGAAGACAAGTCCGCTTTTGAATTCGGCCACCGGCCACCGGCCATTGACTTCCGACCACCGGCCACCGGCCATTGACTACCGGCCACCGGCCAACCGACGGGTTGTTTTCCGACCACTTTCTGGCCGCCGTCCGGCCATAATATTCCGACGAAAAAAAAGTCTCGGGGGCCTCCGCCCCCGAGGCCTTTAAAGTTGCTCCTGATTCTTGTCCGTGAAAATTTTGGTTTCCGGTGAGTGATTTTCCTTCACGCACAATGGCTTCTCCTCATAATGGGGGCCTTACAAATGTGTGCTTTTACCACAGAAAATTACAAGGGTAAATCAGGCTCCATACTTAACAATCTCCCACTTGGAGACTGATCTCCAAACCAAACCTATGACTGCTTTCCATTCTGGCTTCTTATCCTTGAATGCCGATTGAAGATGAGCAAAAGCTCAACTTCTCCTTGTTGACCACCTTTGTAAACATGTTTGCAGGATTTTCACTTGTATGCACCTTTCCTAGTTTTAGTTGTCCCTCTTCCAAAAGAGTGCGTATGAAGTGATATCTCACCTCAATGTGCTTTGTCCTTGAATGAAAGGCTGAGTTCTTTGCAAGATGGATAGCGCTTTGGCTATCACTGTACAAGACACAATTGTCTTGTTTGAATCCAAGCTCTTCTAAGAATCTGTGAAGCCACAGAATTTCTTTGCTTGCCTCCGTCATTGCTACATACTCTGCTTCCGTGGTAGAAAGTGAAACCACTTTCTGCAGCTTTGAAGCCCAGCTTACTGCTGTGACTCCAACCGTGAACACATAGCCAGTAGTGCTCCTTCGAGTATCTTTGTCACCTGCCATATCTGCATCAGCATACCCTTCTAGAAAAATATCAGTTCCTCCAAAATACAAAGCATTTGTTGTTGTCCCTTTTAGATACCTAAGTATCCACTTCACAGCTTGCCAATGCTCTTTACCTAGGTTGTCCATGAACCTACTCACAACTCCCACTGCATGTGCAATGTCTGGCCTTATCCAGACCATAGCATACATTAGAGAACCTACCGCTGCAGCATATGGAACTTTAGACATATAGGCTATCTCCTCTTGTGTCTTTGGACACATATCCTTCGTTAGTTTAAAATGACCAGCCAAAGGTGTAGAAACTGGTTTTGCATTTTGCATTGCAAACCTTTCTAGTACCTTCTTGATGTAATCTTCTTGAGATAGCTTTATTGTCTTCTTCGTCCTGTCCCTTGATATTTTCATACCAAGTATCCTCTTTGCAGCACCTAAATCTTTCATTGAAAAAGATTTGGACAGCTCCTCTTTTAGGTCTTTGATGTCCTGCATGTTAGCACTTGCAATCAACATGTCATCAACATACAACATTAGGATGATGAATTTCCCATCTCCCAAATTCTCCGTGTAGACGCAGTGATCCGAGTTGCATCTTGTGAATCCGTGATCCAACATCCATCGATCAAACTTCAAGTACCATTGTCTTGATGCTTGCTTTAAACCATACAAGCTCTTCTTTAATCTGCAAACCATTTTCTCCTTACCTTTTACTTCATACCCCTTTGGTTGAAGCATGTAGATTTCCTCCTCTAAGTCAGCGTGAGGGAATGCCGTATTTACATCCATTTGCTCGAGATTTAGATCATGAGCAGCCACAAGGCTTAAGACAAGCCTAATTGAGTTCATTTTTACAACAGGAGAAAATATTTCATTGAAGTCAACACCTTTCTTTTGAGAAAAACCTTTTACCACAAGCCTAGACTTGTACCTTTTCTTCCCACCTTCTTCTTCCTTTAGCTTGTACACCCATTTGTTTTGAAGTGCCCGCTTACCTTTAGGCAACTCAACCAACTCCCATGTTTGGTTGCGATGTAGTGAGTCCATCTCCACTTGCATGCTCTTCGTCCATTCTTCTTTGGATTCATGTTGCATAGCTTCTTCATATGATTCCGGCTCTCCAGAATCTGAGATCAAGAGATGGTTGAAGGAAGGAACAAACCTTTCTGGAGGTCTACTTGCTCTTGCAGATCTTCGGGGAATAGGTTGAGGCTCCTCATTTGGTTGACGTTGTTGCACATTGTCACCGTTTGCAGTCCTTGAGTGTTCACCGTCCTCAAGCTCCATGTACTCATCACCTGTTTCTTTTGTTTGTTTTCTTTCCAAGTAATCTTTGTACATATTTTGTTCGTTAAAAATTACATCCCTACTCCTTAAGATTTTACCATCTTCAGGATTCCATAGGCAATACCCAAAGTCTCCTTCTCCATAGCCAATGAAGAAACACTTTTTGGACTTTGCATCTAACTTTGATCTTAGGCTTCTATCTATGTGCATGAAAGCCTCACACCCAAACACTTTGAGAAATGCATAATTCACCGGTTTACCTGTCCATGCCTCTTCTGGAACTCCCCCATCCAATGCCGTTGAGGGTGACCGATTGATTAAGTACACAGACGTACTTACAGCTTCCGCCCAAAGCTCAAGCGGTAGGCCTGCATGTAGCCGCATGCTTCGTGCTCATTCCATGATTGTCCTGTTCATCCTTTCCGAAATCCCATTTTGTTGAGGTGTCCTTGGGGTTGTCCTTTGCCTCCGAATGCCATTGCTAGCACAAAAGCTTTCAAAAGCTTGGCTGCAATATTCGCCTCCATTGTCGGATCTGAGGCATTTAACCTTGGTACCTGTTTCATTCTCCACAAAGGCTTTCCACCTTTGAAATATGGAAAATACATCGGATTTATTCTTCATGACATAAACCCATGTTTTTCTAGTCGCATCGTCTATGAATGTTACATAGTACAATGAGCCACCAAGTGATGGTGTACTTGCAGGACCCCAAACATCAGAATGAACCAACTCAAGTTTTTTATTTTTTCTTTCATTTCCTGATTTTTGAAATTTTACCCTCTTTTGTTTACCATAAACACAATCTTCACAGAACTCTAAGTCCACTTCTTTCAAACCTGGTAGAAGCTTCTTTGTTTGAAGGATTTGCATTCCTTTGGCACTCATATGCCCAAGTCGGTAGTGCCACACCGCACTGTCAACTTCTGTAGTTGCTGCACAAGCCGAAGGTTGCGTGCTAACAGTACACAAGTAAAGTGTACCGACTTTTTCACCCTTGGCAACCACCAAAGATCCCTTTGAGATCTTCCATCGTTTGTTTCCGAATGCAATGTTGTGACCTTCATCATCCAATTTTCCTGTAGAGATCAAATTTTTGCGAAGAGAAGGAGCATGCCTAACATCTTTAAGCTTCCATTCATTTCCGTTAGCAGTTTTGAAAGAAACTGTACCTTTGCCAACAATCTCACAAGCTTCATCATCTCCCAAGTATACATACCCAAAATTACCTTTGGTGTAGTCTTGGAAATGTTGCTTGTGTGGTGTCGCATGGAATGAAGCGCCGGAATCTACTATCCAGGAATTAGACACATTGTCTAATGAGAGAATTAGAGCATCTTGCTCTACTTTACCTGCCACATTGGCCTCCGATGTTGGCTTGTTGTCTTGAGACTCTGTCTCCTTCTTCTTCTTGGACCAGCAATCCTTCTTGACGTGGCCCTTCTTGCCGCAGTTCCAACATTCAAGAACTGACTTTGTGCGTGACTTGCTCCGCCTTGAGCGATCACGACCCTTTTGGTTTTTGAACCTCTCCTTAAGCCTTCCTCTTGTTTCCACTAATAGTGCAGCACTTGATGATTCTCCTGTGCTTCTCCTTCGCATTTCCTCGCTTAGGAGAACACCCACAACATCATCAAACTTAAGAGTATTTGTGCCAGAAATAGAATTACTTACAGCCATCACAAGATTGTCCCAACTATCCGGTAGAGATGATAGTATAAGGAGAGCTCGCACTTCGTCATCGAAATTGATTTTCACTGATCGAAGTTGACTTATGTTTGTGTTAAAGTCATTTAGGTGTTCTGCAGCTGAACCATTCTCTGCCATCTTTAGATTGAACAAGCGCTTCATAAGAAATACCTTATTGGATGCCGATGGTTTCTCGTAGAAGTCGTCAAGTGACTTCATCAAGTCCTCCGTGGTCTTCATCTCCGAAACATTGAAGGCCACCGTTGACGCCAAGCTTAATCGGATTGTTCCCAGTGCCTTTCGATCAAGGACAATCCATGCTTCATCTGCCATTGTTGCGGGCTTGTTCGCAAGACCGCCTAGTGGCAAATAGAGGTCCTTCTGGTAGAGATAGTCTTCAATCTGCATCTTCCAATGTTGGTAGTTTTTGCCGTTGAACTTCTCAATCTTGAGCTTCCCTTCCTCCACCATAACTCCCACTCAATTCAAGGAATCCTTTCCTTGAGATAATTTAGCTACGAGCAAACCTTGCTGTGATACCAGTTCTTAGGAAATAAGACGTAGCTAAATAGATAATTGAGTAGATTACTTAATGGAGAGAGACAGATTTATATACACGAGATTATAGAGTAGAGAGAGAGAGAGAGAGAGAGAGAGAAAGAGTACACACGATATACGTGGTTCACCCAATGTGGGCTACGTCCACGGGAAAGCAGCCACTCAATGGCTTTAGTACTTCAAAACAAGAAGTAGTTTACAAAGGGATTATACCCTTAATGGAGCTCCCGCCTTGCTTCACTCTCACCACCTCACACTCACCTTGTTGCATCGACTTCACACTATGAAATGTGTGTAGAAATGGCCTCCTTTTATAGGCCAAAAGGGCTGCCCTCTCTTATGAGAGACAGCCATGTGTATCCGCCCTTGTGCGAATAAGTCCAAATCGGACCCTCCAATCCGCCCATGTGTGGCCGCCCTTGCGAAGACAAGTCCACTTTTGAATTCGACCACCGGCCACCGGCCATTGACTTCCGACCACCGGCCATCGGCCATTGACTACCGGCCACCGACCAACCGACCGGTTGTTTTCCGACCACTTTCCGGCCGCCGTCCGGCCATAATATTCCGGCGAAAAAAAAGTCTCGGGGGCCTCCGCCCCCGAGGCCTTTAAAGTTGCCCCTGATTCTTGTCCGCAAAATTTTTGGTTTCCGGTGAGTGATTTTCCTTCATGCACGATGGCTTCTCCTCATAATGGGGGCCTTACAAATGTGAGCTTTTACCACATAAAATTACAAGGGTAAATCAGGCTCCATACTTAACATAGCTGAATTAAGAGAATTAGACTGAGAAACTTTGATAGCATAGATGGTGAACTTAATTGGTAGTAGCAACTTAATCATAACACTTAATTAACTAGGCATGAGCAATACCTTTGCAAGAGAGAGAGAGATAGATAGATTGAATTATCATCCACGGAGGTCAGATATGACCCATGGGACCAAAAACAAAACATTACAACCACTTCTTCTACGTGAGGGTAATCGATACATATCAGTTAAGGACTGAGGGTCCATCGAAAGAAAAAGCAAAACCTAAGGGGAGTCCTATGGGGTAGGAGCCGGTTTTGGAGTTCGAAACTCCTGGATGATGGCCTTCCCTCTGCGGTATACTTCCCACTTGCCTTTGGCTTGTGCTTCACGCACTTTTTTCAGCTCTTCACCTTTGTGCTTGACTTGTGTCGGGGTGAGTTCTTCGGCGATCCAAAAACCGGTGTCTCTAAGGAGACGCGATTGCTGAAGTAGTCGGAGCCGTTCATCCTTGTCTTTGAACTCAAGAATGGCATGTCCACTTGGTGTGCGCTTGGTGTTGAACTTGTTGACGATACATTCGACCGCATCGTAGTCGACATGGACCGGTTGAAGAGTCTCGTTGAGGAGATCTATTAATTTGCAGAAATCTTGTTTGCACTCATCCCATGCTTGGGGAAGCCCTCCAATGCGAAGCTTGAGGGCATTCTCTTCTTGAAGCTGACGTTCCCGCAGTTCTGTTTTTACACATGTTTCCACTTTGGCAAGTGCGATCGTGTGAGCTTGAGTGACTTTTTCTTCGACTTCTTTCACTTTGTCTGTTGTGAGGCCGACCATGGAGTCAAAGCGTGCCTCGAGTGTGCTAAGGCGCGCTTTGAGGTCACGGTTTTCTTCCATGACCATGTCCAGGGCAGCTTGCAATTGTCCGATGCGATCTGTTTTGTTTGAGGCTGCTAGGATAGCGGCAAAGCTAGCCTGTGCTCTCCCTGGTGTTTTTGGGGTGTGGGTCGCCATCTTCTCATTTGCTGGAGAGAGAGAGAGAGAGAGAGAGAGAGAGAGAGAGAGAGAGAGAGAGAGAGAGAGAGAGAGAGAGAGATTTAAGAGAATATGACAACAGTTGAGGACCGGATTTATGTGGAGCCGGTCCCCCCTCCAAAAGGAATTTGTATTATAGATTCTCTCATTAAGAGAGACTTGGTATAATACAATCTTTGTGTTCCTTGAGACCTCTTTGGCTGTATGGAGATGGAAGCTTCATACACCAAGCTTTTGCATAATATCAACAATCAATCTTAGCTTGAAAACAATCAAGAACTCGTGAACATCATTAGTCTTTGTGTTACCTAAATCATTTGAGTGCATGAGGATGTATACTTTTATGCATCAACTTGTGCCTAAAGCAACAATTAATCTTCCTTGCAATACAATTAATCTACTTGCATTAAGTAACTAATCTACTTGCAATAAACCATTATCCTTCTTGCAATAAGCATAATAAGCATAACATGCACTTTGTAGAAAGCATTAACTATCCCAAGCCTCAGTCCCAAGAACTCGAACACCTTCGAAGGTGGAGAGAGCTAGCAGGGAATGAGGGTAGGGAAGAGGAAGAAGAAACATTTCGTAGGAGAAAGAATTAGTTCCTCACTTATCATAAATCTTGTTGCTAGCATACATAATAGAATAGTAATGAAGAAGAAGGAGATGGCAAGCTTAAGCATTGAAGCATGGCTCTTGGTTGGATTTGCACTCCATATCCAAGAGTGTTGTTTTAGGCTCTCAACTTCTCAAGGAGCTTGGAGAAGGAGATGGAGCTCTTGCACCTTGCCTAGCACACAATGAGAGTGTTTGTGAGTGTGTGTGGGTGAGTATACCCCCTAAGCAACCCCCTAGCTTGCTTGGGTCGTCCCCCCCTTGTAGCTCATTGGACCCCTCCAGGCCTAGCTAATCATAAGCAGGAGGCATTACAAGCAGCAAGGGTAGCCTTGAGACAAGCGTCCCCCTTTCCCCTTTGGGAGAGAGGACTTGATAAATGCAAAATCAATTAATTATATCCCCTAAATTATCATTGGACCCCTTGGGTGGCCAACCAATAGGCTTCAGGCACACAACGAGGGCAACATGAGGAGGAACCTGACAAGTGTCCCTTTTGCTTTCTTTGTACCATGCATGCCTTGTGTGAGTGTGTGGGTGTTCTCTCTCATCCCCCCTCATGTAGGGCTCGCCCCTTCCTTGTAGGTATTGAATCTTTGACTTTTTGTCACCTCAACCCCTCATGCATAGGCCCAGTTCCTACCACAAGCTTGGCCCTTAAGCACTTTAAGCTTGGGCTGGGTTCTCACCTGAAGTGCAACCCTAACATCTCAAACATGTCAAGCACCTCAAGCATCTCAATCATTAAGCACCTCAAGCACCTCAATCATCAAGCACCTCAAGCACCTTAGTCATCAAGCATGACAAGCACCTTGAGCTGAGTTGGGTTCCCGTGCCTCAAGCTCAGCCCTAGCTTACCTAAGGTCAAAGGACTTTTACACACATTATCGGAGGTCTTCAATGAAGCTAACCCTAAGGTCTTATGCTCGATTGGTTAGCCTTGCTCTTTGATAGACTATCTCTCATTTGGGCTCCTTTACCATTGGCCCCGTGTTGAGATAGATCTATAAGCACATGGCTATATCTTAATCCTTGTTCCCGTTTATTCTCCCACATTAAGTGATCAGTTTAATATGAGAAAATCATTTGGGTTGGTTAGATATTAGTTTTTATGACATTACCTCTCTCTTGAAATCATAGTCATCCTCGACTATGAGGTAGATATGGTAAAGTCTCACCAATTAGTCCATTGGTCTTAGCGGGTAGAGGATCCATTTTTACCCTACGACATCATTCCAGAGTGGATGACTAATCCACTTGGTGCTTGAGAGACATTGTCTGCCGCAAGCATGTCTGCTCTTTTTAGTCCATATCATACTTCCAAAGTAGAGTGACAAGTTCTACCTTGTGTTTGGGAGACGTAGTCACCACAAACATGATCCTAAGTATGCATACTTCTTAAAATTTGTGCACGAAACATAAAAAGAGAGTCTTATAAGACAAAAACATGGATCATTTAAAATGAATTTCTTTTACATTTGCTTACTCTTTTGTGTCATTGTAAGCATCATTAACAAGGTTCATATTATCCTTAAGCTATGTTCTTTGCATGCATTTAGCATCTTTGAAAGGATAATTCTTAACTTAAATAAGATACTGTCAGTAATCTTACCATTTCTTAATACCTTGTGTTCCTGTCAAAGGATGAACTTGGGTTGGAGCTACTTTGATTCATTCTCGATCTCTAATGGGTGTACATTTATAGCCTCTATTGGTGGCTCTCGTTAATAAGGTTCGAATAGGCTCTCATGAAAAATGATATATATGAGCCAATAGTTGGGCAACTTTAATTGTTTAGTAAGACCCAAAGAAAGATTTCTTTTTCTTTAAAGGATAAGGCTCTTTTATGCCTAGTGGCAGGAGCCTCTTTTGCCTAGCTAATAGATGGATATAGTATGTTTAATCTTCTAAAAAGATTCGTTTTGATCTCGGCTATACTCCTTTCAATGAAGATTTTCCCAGGTACCTTAAGCTACAAGGGACGTTTGGAGGTTCCATCTTTAGCCTCGAAAGGTACTTTCCCCTTAGAAGTATGTTCATGTTATTAGAAGTATGTTCATGGTAGACACACACACACACACACACACACACACACACACACACACACACACACACACACACACACACACACACACACACAGAGGTACATCAACTCCAACGAAGTGAGAGAGTGGGTGTGCACTCCCATATGCACACATTAAAATCCAAAAAGTTCAAATGCCACATGGAGAATATCCAACAATTCAATTTAATGGTAAAGGAATTGCACCAAAAATTTTCGCTTTTCCTATGCCCTTATGTATGAGTATTATATTGAACTCATGAAAACATAAAGCAAATAAAATATTAGTGAGAGTTTAGGAATTGATCTAATTCTTGTATAAATATATCAATAAAACAAATTACACAATAAAATGATGCATGCTATTAAATGAAATAAATCCATAATATCTTTAATTAGAAATGAATATTGAAAATTTCTAAACCTAATCCCTAATAATAATACATGCACTAAAGTAACAACGTGACATTTACATATCAAAACAAAATGTTGAAAAAAAAATCTTAGTTGTGAAAAAAGTCTAAAGCTAATCACTAATAATAATACATTCACTAAAGTAATAAGGTGACATTTGCACATCAAAACCAAGAGTTGAAAAACAATTCTAGTGGTGAAAAAATTCTTTCATTTCAGGACAATTTATACTCTTTTAGTTAGAAATTGTCTGTAAATGAAAAGAAAATTTACAAGGAAAAAAGTATGATTTAAATCAAAAAGTTGACAAGAAAATCATTAGATTCTTAATTGAAGAGACCCATTTACACTTACATTATAAAAGGAAACTATAACCTTTATAAAACTCATAAACTAAACAAAGATTTAAAAAAGAAAAAAAGTAAAGTGAGCATTAAATAAAGGGACCAAATTACAATGATGGAAAGATCCATTTACATTATATAAAGAAAATTTAACCTTTATAAAAAAAAGGAAGTCAATTGAGCATTAAAAGAAGGGACCAAGTTAGAATGATGGAAAGACCCATATAGATTATAAAACAAGCTCACCTGACATGTGTCTCCAATCTGTGATTCTTAATCAACGATCCAGAAAGTGCACCAATTCTCCACCCACTCTCCTATGGCCTTCTGGAGGCCAAAAAATCGACCTTACACACAACATTGTGTGCAAGGGAGCACTCCCACGAGGCCTTTCAACCTCCGGCTCCCTGCTCCCATCAAGCCCTTGAGAAAACACCCGCCGCCTCGACACCTTGACCCTTCAGCTCTTACACAAGCCCGAGACCGAGAGAGAGCAAGCTACTGAGAGATAGAGAGTTGTGAGTTGAGAGAGCGAGAGAGAGATATTGAGCGAGTGAGAGATAGAGAGAGAGCGTTTTTGGTGTGCACTCATGCACACAAGCACAGGTACCTGGAGGTATCGGCGAGTAAGCCCGGACATCACCCAACATCGGCTCAACTTCGTCAATTTTTCTCCTCCTTCTCAACTTTCGATTTTGGCGACCCGACATCGGTTTCGACACCGATTTTGACGTTTTCTCAATGTCTTGGCAATTTTTCTCTCCGACTCAGCATCGACGGCTCAACATCGGTTTTGAGCGTTTACGGCTTGGTACATCGATTTGGACATCGATTTGTGGCTATTCGACTAGCGTGCTTTTGCCCAGTGGGGGAAGTCAGCATCGAGCACAGGCGGCCATAGCATTGGTAGTTCGTTCCGGTGGTGGAAGACAGCTCCAATGGCCATCCTCAGCCATTTTTGACTTCGACAATTTTCTTCACTTTCGGCTTCGATGGCACATACCGGCCTTATGACTCCGACGGCCCATTCTAGAGCAAGTTTTTCCTTGACCACACACATCTCTTGGATGGCGTTTTTGATAGATGAGTTTACCGATCGATAAGGTAGTAGTTGCCAGTTTTCAAGTGGTTTTGCTCACAGGTTGCAGTCCAGCTTGTGTGGAGCACTAGAGAGTAGTTTTTACACGGGCTTGTGCAGTTTCATGCTATGTATGCTTATGCGGATACAGTTTGAGGTAGCCATAGCTCGCAGGTACCAGGTTCACAGGTTTACAGGTGTTTTTGGACAGGTATAGGTCCATTTAACCACTCGATCAGGAGTGAGTTGCTTTGCCAGGGTTTTGGCAATGCTGTGTATGCCATTTGTGGATTTTGCTACTAAGATACCGAGTGTCATTTTCCATGCATATTTGGTGAGATTTTTTGAGTTTTTGCTCAGTTTCCAAGGAAAACTCTGTTGGATTTTTCCAAGGATTTCTTGCCACGGTTTATGTATATACGCAGTTTGCTCTCAGATGGTATAGTGGACGATATATTCCCACTTTAATAGTAATCGAGTGTTTACTCTCACTTTGACATATTTTGACAGGTTTTGTCTATTTGGACAGAGTTTGGTGTTCTTGTACCCACTCTTGCAGGAGTGAGGATTTGCATATGCTTGTGTGGCTACAGTGGCTACAGTCAGGTAGTCACATGTTTCACACATTTTCTCAGATTTTTGCAGGAAGTTTCTCTTGTGGGATGCGTTTTGAGCTAGTTTGCTCTCTACTTGCGTATAGGGTTATGCGCTTAATGCTCGGTTGAGCAGTTTGTCCCAGTTTGTGCTTGCAAAGTTTGCAGATTGTGGAGTTGATTTTATGCATATGTTAGCGTCAGTTTTGATGCGTTTGTTCATGCTTTTGAGCATTGCATAGTGGTCAAGTTACCTCGCACTTTTGTGTCAGTTTTTGGCATGGTTTATGGTTGAGATTGTACTTGAGGTTTCGGTCAATTTACAGGGGAAACTCTGCCAAACTTTTCCCAAATTTCTCGCCATACTTTGGTTTTTAGCCATTCACTTACGGTTGCAGATATGTGTGGCAGTGTAGAGTCCACTACAATGACTTTTGAGGGACGACGGTCTCGTTCTTGGCGATACTTGCGTGTTGGCATTGCCGTCACACAGGGCACATTAGACGCCGTTGTTTTAGATGTATGATATAGCAACAGAGATGTATGTGTAGTGCAGATACGAATTTGATATAGGTTAGAGAGGTAGTTCCAGTGGTGGCAGTCTTTGCCAGTGAGATGGTGATGTCACATTTGCCTTTAGCGTTCCTCCTGATTACATGTCTTTGAACAATGACACTTCTCCACGTTGGTTGCTAGATGAGGATGCAAGTTTCCATGTCACACCACTTGTGACTCGTTTAGCACCTTCTCTACTGGGAGTTTTGGTTGTTTACACTTGGCTGATGGTTCAGCGTTTGACATGGAGGGTGCAGGAGAAGTTTGTTTGTCTTTGCGCAGTGGTGCATCATACACACTGATGGCTGGCTATCAAAAGCCTTGGCCGCCGGAACAAACCCCAAGAGGGGAGCATAAAAATATATAAAAAACATTTTTTTATTGTGTTGCCAGCCCCCCCCCCCCCCCGGCACCACCCTCTCTCTCTCTCTCTCCCTCTTGCTTGGTATCTCTCTCCCCCTCTCTCTCCTCCATTATCGAAAGCAACAAATCTCTCTCTCTCTCTCTCTCTCTCTCTCTCTCTCTCTCTCTCTCTCTCTCTCTCGTTTGTCACTAGCTAGAGGGGCCACCATATCTCTCTCTCTCTCTCATCCATTATCAAGGCAAGCTCTCTCTCTTTCTCTCTCTTACACACCAGAGACACCTCTCCCTCTCTCTCTCTCTCTCTCCATCTCTCTCTCTCTCTCATCCATTATCAAGGCAAGTTCTCTCTCTCTCTCTCTCTCTCTCTCTCTCTCTGTCTCTCTCTCTCTCCACACACACACACACACACACACACACACCTCACATAGGTCCTCAATCTCTCTCTCTCTCTCTCTCTCTCTCTCTCTCTCTCTCTCTCTTTCCACACACACACACACACACACACTTACCCACACTCTCTCTCTCTCTCTCTCTCTCTCTCTCTCTCTCTCTCTCTCTCTCTCTCTCTCTCTCTCTCGACCTCATCTCCCTCCATCTCTCGCTCTCTCTCCATCTCTCGTTCTATGTAAGAAAATCTCTCTCTCTCTCTCTCTCTCTCTCTCTCTCTCTCTCTCTCTCTCTCTCTCTCTCTCTTTCCATACACATGCACACACACACACACACACACACACACTCACGAGCACGTACATATACACCCACATACATACACTACATGCATGGGCACATACACCATATGCACCAACAACGCGCACACGCGGCACACATGAAAGCAGAAAAACAACAAAAACGAACGACGGCGCATCAACAAACGGACCAAAAACACACGATGGCGACCACAATTCAAAGAAAGACGTCGAAGGCATGCTCCACTTGACACCGAAGTTGACGAGCACGCTACATCAACGCACCAGCAAAGCCTGTGATTCATTGGCATCTAGTCCACGATGCATCTCCTTAGTAAACATCCGTAGGGTAATCCATTTTTCTGTTTTCAAGCCAAACGTTGTAAAAAAAATTATTTGTATATTCCACCTCTCTCTAGGTGATGGTCACAAAGGCCCACCTAGGAGAGTATCATTTTCTAATTCCTCCTAGAACAAAGCACCAGTAGACAATCCAGAATTGAGGCTGACCCAAGCAAGGTTCAAACTTTAGTATCTTTATCATCACCCACCACAGCTAAGCAATTGGTCTCTTTCCTTAAGAAGGTAAGGTATCTGAGCAGGTTCATTCACTTGCTCTCTCAGGTGGTTCTCCCTTTACGACAAGTCACCCATAGAGATGTCTTCCTATAAAGTGAAGAAAATGAGCAACAGTTCAACGAAGTGAAACAGATCCTAGCTTCACTTCCCACCATTACACCCCCTAGATGGGACGAGCCATTTATGTTAACCCCAGTGTAGGAAGTGATACACTTGGAGCTGTACTAATGCAGAAGGACCCCCAAATCTCTTTCATGCATCCTATCTACTTCTGCATTAGTATGACTCCCAAGTGATACACTTGGAGCCGTACTAATGCAGAAGGACCCCCAAACCTCTTTCATGTGTCCTATCTACTTCTTTAGTCGTGTCATGACCCCATCAGAAAAAGGATTCACCAGGGTAGAGCACATGGTGCTTGCATTGATGTTTGCAACTACAAAGTTCCGGTCTTATCTAGTGCGTGCATTTCCATGTGTAGTGGCAGGCACATGATTATTATGCAGTGGTCTCTAATTGGGATTTTCGTGAATATAAGCTTGCACAATAGACTCCTCAAGCGTCTTGGAGTCCTGAGTCTTGACATGCTTCTTAAGCTCTAGTGTCAGACAACAAATAAACCCAGGCACCTGTTGAAAGGTATCTCATTTCACCCCATGGGCCATGAGATTTGGTGGATGTTCATCCAAATGTTAAGAGAAGAATTTCAAAAAATGGTGAACTTGCAAGACCCTTGGAGCCCTAATGGGCTTTTTAACTTACGCAAGCCTACATATGGCCACTTGGCATGATCTAGGCCCTTGCCCTATACCCAAATCACATGGCCAAGACAAATAAATCACACTGCGACAATATAAGTGACACAGATGCAGACGTAAACGCAGGCTGCAGGAAGCTAGGGCCTAAGAAGATTTTTTCAAATGATTTTGTGGGCTTCTCCATGTAGAGAATTATTTGTAGTATAATGCAGAGTTGGCCATGCAGTTGGTTGAGCACTTTTCACCTTGCAAATGGTTGGTTGAAGGACACCACCATTACTGCCAAATCGGATGTCTACAAGTCGAGATGGTCCCGCTTCCCGGGGGATTCACTCTATATACAAAACGGGACGCCACCTGCGAAGTGGAAAACTTTGATAAAACCCCTATATACGACTCATATTAGGGAATATGAGCCCCCTTTCTACGCTTATACGAAAGTCAATGCAAAAAAACTATCATACCCCTATCTTACATATAAAATTTAGGTTTCACATGATCCAACTGAGTAAAACTAGTCAAAGAGCGTTAGTATAGTGACTGACAATGTACTAAGGAACCACTTTTGTTCATAACTAGATGTACCCTCAATGTGTCTTAGTTTGACTTCCAAACTATGTGCCCGTTCAGTCTGCACTCTAGCTACTCGTTCATTTTGACCCATCTAAATTACTCAAAAAACATGGTCATAAAGTTGTGTTAGGTTCTCCATGTAAATTTTCATCTATACAAGCTCTTTATAGCTTTCATTCCTCAACAAATGAGCTATAATAACAAAACAAGAAATTGATACAAAGCAGTGTTGGTTCTTGCATGTATCTTGGTAGCTATTGACTCACAAGTTTGAGGGAAAACTCTTTTGGGAAGCCATGATTTTCAAACACAAAAAATTCCTTTCATTTTCCCTTTTCTCACTTCCCCCCTCCCCCCCTAAATATGATACCTCTCCCTTATTTTTAAGCTTAGGAGATAAATTATTGGGGGCCTACCCCTAACTTATACGTTTATGTAACTTGTAAAGCAAAACCCCCTCCCTTGCACTTACATGGTGTGGTAAGTTTTCCATGGTGAATCCCCCGGGTCTCGCTTTAGCTCATAAGTAGGAGGTTATACCTTGATTTTAACTATGAATACCTCCCCAACTTGTCGGCTTTTGTATCACCTCCACATCAACAAGTGCACCAAGCATTCAAAGCCATGTAGGGATTTCTCTTGGCAAGTCACAAGGGAGGCAATGGATGCTTGATCTTGTGAATGCACCTGATGCATCACTAGAAGGTTCGTGGCACAGCTCCTCTTCTAATCCCTTTGACAACTCAAGCATGGAGGCCTTGCTATACCCATACCGGTTTCAAGATGGCAATGTTACACCTGCCAACTTGGAGAGGAAATTGTTAATCTTGGCTTGTGAGTGATCCACCTCATTGGAGAGGGTTTTGAGTGTTTCATACTTACTTAAAGCGGAGCTCTGTTGTTTTTTAGCCATGAACGGTCAAGAGATGCAGCGAGTAGCAAGACATTAATATTTGAACTAGAAGTGCAATATGAGCACAATCAAAGAATCATGTTGGCAATACGAGGGTCATGGGTTTCGTGGGCAACTTCCACAAGATCTAGTTATGTGCTTTGCAGCCAACAATAAGACATCAAGACACCATGGTTTGAACTAGGAGCACAACACATGTGAGCACGATCACAAGTTCATGTTTGCTTATCTATCACTTCATACAACGTTTGGCCATTGGATAATGCTTTACTAGCTTTAGTTGAGTTAGGATTTGTTGCTGTTGATGTCGAAGCACGTTTGTGAAAAGTAGTTGACTGAAGAGTTTGAACATTTTCTTCCGTACGCAAATGCTCTGTCCTCTCATTCACAAATGACATTTCAACATCCATTGTAGCTTGTTTGGCATTCACAATTTTCTTTTTAGCTGCAAGAATTTGCTCTACAATGTGAGCGTACTTTGGTAATCTAGCATAAATATCTCTTGGCGGTGCCGTACACTCGGACACATTACTAGGGACTTTAAACAAATGCTCTTTGATTCTTGTCGCATTACCACTGAACTCATGGCCGCATGTCTTGCATTTCAATTGAGATGTATTCTTTCCAGCATGCACTCCTGGACGTAATTCCACTCATGTCCTTTCACCATGCTGATAAGCTGCCAGACCAACAAATCCACTTGTTAATTTCGAAGTCATAATTAATTCAAAGCAACAAACTGCACAAGCAATGCTCTATCGATCAATATAGTGAACAAAATCTGTCCACATTATCAATTAGTATTGTGCTGCATTATCAATTAACAATAGACAATAATAGTCTTTGTATTCTTCAATAAACTCATGTCAATCAAATTATATTTTGATGCACTAAATAACTTCATCACTTCAAATAAAACATTTCAATCGCATTGCAATATATCGATTCATCTAAAGTGCAAGCTTTTGGCTTTCACACATTACGATAATTGATTTTATAATTCGTTGCACTATATCGATTTATCTAAAGTGCAAGCTTAAAGCTTTCACACATTACGATAATCCATAATATTGATCAAATCTTGCGATTGATTCTCATTGAAAATGGGATTAATTGCAATCTTTGACAGTTGTCATATCTATCTGAAGTGCAAACATGAAGTTCTCACACTTCACGATAGATCTTTGAAAGCTTATCTATCTGCATTTGATACACATGTACGATCACACAATATGATAGACGTAGCAATCTAAATAAAGCTAATATAATATCAATGTATTTGGACATGAGATTTCTAAATTTCTCGCACCAATTATGTCATGCACTGAACCATCAGCTAGACACACACGTCCAAGCATACCACTAGCGTATGTGCTAAACCACTCATGACTCGGTGTGAAGTGAACCTAACACTCACATCTAGTATCCAATGTGAAGGTAATGTGTCGTCAAAAACCGACATAAGAAAGTCAGGAGTAAACATGGAAGTAAAGTCGACATCTCTGTCATGCATAACCATATATGCTACATCTGCTCCAACATCATCCAAAGTGATAGCATCCCTCATGTACTGTCTCTTGCACTATCTCATTTGCGAAAAATAATGCCTACATACATGCCTTGTATGACCACAATGCCAACACACGACATTTTTGAGTTTGCAAGTTTGTCCTTTGACTGTATGCATCTCTCTAGACTTATTTGTGCCAAAAGCATTACACAATCTTTTCCATAACTCTCTAGTTGTACATGCATCCAAACCAATGCGATAGACAGACTCACCAATGTGTAATATATTGTCAAATGTGCAAGCTTGTCTAGGTCCTCCCACTCATCGTCAATCATAGACTGTGGCCTAACATCCATGCCCTGTAGTGGCAACACTTGGTCCAATTGAGTCAATGCATCATGCATACCTGCTTTTGAATGCTCAAAGTTTGAACCATCAAACTTTATATGCAAAATCATAAACCATGACAATGATGTACATTCCATATCCATGGTGATAACCTGTGATAAGATCAAGCACAAATTGATCAATTGACAATAGCCAAATCCTAGCTAACTCATACACCAGCACTGTCACAATACAATATAAGCTGGCATAAGGTATCTAAGAGAACTATCAGCATATATGGCGATCAATGTAGCAAAACAAGTGAGCAAGACCACTCAAATGATGCAAAAAGTACGCTCTAATTCAAGATCACTATGTGGTAACCGATGAATCTATCATCAACAATCTCCCTCTTGAAGAAATTACCGCATACATGTCAAATGACATAATTTGGTGAGCAAACACTCTCACAATGTGATGCCAAAAAACTATGGTAAAGCAACCATTGAGTGCCAAATGCAATCAAAACACGAGTGCAAACCATGCGCATAAACAAATAAACTTGCAAGAAAATTTCGGCAGACTTTCGGCAATATTTGGCTATCTAACCATAATAACCATACATGCCATAAACATGGTCAAAACCATGAGAAAATCATATGTAAAATTCGCAGTCAAGCATACATGAATTGCCCCAAAGTCTCAATTCTCTAAACCTGGAACACAATCTTGTATTTTGAATCACAAAGTGCATCAACCACACTTACAAGCGAGGCATATACTAGCATAAACCTCAATACAAACCAATCAAAATGTGGCACAAATTGATGCTCAAAACAGTTGAAAATGAGTCCACATATGCCATTGAAAGGCGGAGAATATCATTCTCTGAAAAGTGCACATCATGTGCATCCACATGGAAACATAAATGAGCCTCAAGCATGCACCAAATGTGTATCAATTGAGCATCCGAATCAGCTAAAGATTCACCTCACAATCATGCTAGAAATGCTTGCAAAACTCTTTGCAAATTTGTGCACCACACTCTTGCAATATTCTTAATTGCATAAGTCAATGCACATAACCAGTGATGAATGCACATAAGCTGTAATTGCATAAGTCAATGCACATAACCTGTGATGAATCCACTCTTGAATCTTGAGAGTCCACAACAATGCATACATCCACAAAGTTTTCTCAATGTATGCGCATAAATTTGTTGAAAATCTCAATCCACACTCTCTTTAATGAGAGAAAAACATCAATGCGCAAAACAAGACAATGACAAAGCTCAATTTGATCTCCCCAAATGTAGAAAATCACCACAATAGGCATACATAAATTTCAACTTTCCGAACACCCTGCATCCGGTTAGTCCATATCTCTCAAACCGTTCGAAATTTGTAGAAATTTCCTTCTGCAAAGTTGTAGATCTCCAAAAAATGGTCAGGACCTACTATAATATAGACTTGAAATGGGTTTTTTTTACAAGTAAAAATAGATCTGTAAAAATTTGCAACCGTGTATCCTAGACGTGCAGGCAGTCTGCCTAACGTACAACAAAATTAGTGCTAAATTTGGAGAATACCAAAATGGCTAGTTGAGGGGATAAATGACGAGCTGTGATTACAAAAAACTGTAGCCCTTTTCCCAAATAGACAGGGGTAAAGTGAGTGAAGTGCTCAACCCAAAGATGGAGTCAGCTCATTAAGTAGTTCGTCTATGTCAAACTCAACATTTTTAGGCGTAGGAGAGATGGGCCTAGAGGCCCTTGCTGCGAAGAACTAGCCTAATTTGGCAATGGACCGTAAAGTTCTACATACGGTTGTAGCTTGGCTTGGGCATCTGATAGCTCTATCTCAAGCTCAAGGATGTTGCCGTGCAAAATATCAGGTGTCTCTCCTTGACTTGCAAGATCTTGCCCTTGGCTTGCCAATGCAACGAGTGTGTCTGATTCTTTGAGAAGTAAAGTAGAGTGCCATTTTATTATTGTGTGGCATAACTCTCTCTTGATGTATGAATCTTCGTAGCAACACTCGTGTGAGTCCTTTGTGCTGCAAATCTGAAAGCTTTATAGGCACCGATTCCTTGGCATTGCCGTTGATTCAAAATAAAGGTTGACGCACAAAGTGGCTTGGACATAGTTTCTTGCACTCCTCAAGGCTGAGAGGTTTGCCTTGCAACCCGGACTTATCCTCTTTGATCCGTGCAATAGCTTCGAGATCTTTCTCCTGACCATAACGCTCTCTCTCCTCTTTGTAGATGGCCTGTGCTTCGGCGTGGTTAAGTTCTTCTTCCATATCTGTCAATGAAGCAAACATGTCATCATGAGAAAGATTTGTCGAAAAGTTAACTTGTTATCACTTTCAAATCTTCAAAGAAATAGACAGGATATCTTAATCTTGCAGCAATAAAGAGATATAATATTTATCACCATGTCGTTAGAAAGAGACAAGATAATTTGATTAATTATATAATTTAGAAGCGCAACTAAAGAGGACCATAAACAATTCATCACTTCAATCATCACTTGGTCATAGACCAGAAATTGTTACAATGTCATAGCCCACTTTGTGGGCTCCTTTTAGACACAGTGAAAGATCAAAAGCGTTAGGTTGAGCTAAGGGATTGTTTCTCTTTCCACTCTAAATTGCCTAAAAAATCCCTTTTGTTTTGCTCCTGTGGCACTTCCATGCACTTCAAGAGCCGTTTACAAGTATGGCACATGGAATAAATATCCATCAATTTATTTCAGGGAGGGGGATTAGTAGATATGAATTCTGGGGTAGCCCATGGAAAATCTCTCTTGCTCTACTTTCTAGTTTCTATTAGAAAATTATAGAGAGGAGGAAAGCACGTCATTGTGGGGGTCTTTGTACATGACCCCCAATCCACAATGCTTGCATAGACCCCCTTCTGTCCAAAGTGAAGCATCATGTTGCGGGAGTGAAGGTCATTGTGAGATAGTCGTGTGTATGTAGATACTTTAGGGTATGAAGAAGAGAGTTTATTATTTGCAAAATGTTATTTTGGAACAACTCTTTAGTTCCTTATGTGGTTACATAATTGGAAATGACAGGTTGACTGCCATTTGCAGTGCACTCTCTTATCCACTGTTCTACATGGCTGCCATTCCAAAAACGTGAAATGAGCATTGGATGCTCTATATGGCGGACCATGGCAAGTGGATAAATGATGCCACGATGAGCGATGTCCAAAGTTGCGGCTTTGTCCTTGACTTGCTGATCCACTGTGGGTCCATGCAAGTGGAATTTGAAGATTTTTGCCGCATATATTGGCTCTTTAAAGGCAGGTGTGTGACACCTACACGTTTCACGTTTGACCATCTCCCTTCTCCCAGCTGTGGAGTTTGTATGTTGAAGACTGCAATTTCTGGCAAAAGATATAACACAGGGGGGAGCTGAGACTGATCGAGTGCGAGAGTGGCACTAGCAAGAGTCTCTACTCTAATCGTAGTCTTTGGCTCTGCAGTAGCATCATAAGAGTTGACTTCCACTCTCGTGCACTTTGCTACTCTTTTTAGCTTTCCCTTGCTCTTAAACTCAGTATACAACTGTTGCACAAATTGTATGCGAGTAGCTACCCCGGGCAAAGTAATTATTTTAGGTTTTTTTAGATCCTTAAAAATATTCAAAATCTGTCCAATAGACTGCTTGACCATGTTCGATGATGAACGTGATGTCATTAAAGATATGTCAAATGCATTCTGGGGCGTAAATGCGCGTTGAAGCTGCTCAAAGACAGACTTCGATAAATCCTCTGTGAATTGGTAATACTGTTCCAGAGCCGAGGGATTTAGGCAACAATGAAGCTCAAGCTTTGACATGTGATGAAAGTGATTATCACTTCAAAGACAAATTTTTGGTGATGTTTTGCCAGCTTAATATCCACCATATCTGCAATATATAATTTTATAACATAAATGTTCTCAAAGAAGAAGAAAAACTATCAAATTTGTGTCATGTTTGTTAATCCAGATTTCATATACAGTTTGACTTAATTCATGGCAAACAACTATATATTATGATTGCAATACATACATTGTACAATACAAAGGAGAATACATGAAGAGAGAGGTGAATAGGCCAAGAGTGTGAGATACGCTCATTTCACAAGAACTGGGCCCTGTTATGTGCGCTACAAAATTCACGTAAACGATCGAAGCGTGAATGTGAACAACCCAGCTAGTGTGAAGTACACTCAACACAAGTCCTAGACGTTGTTGTAATGTTGATTGATAGTTTAATCAATCTAATCCCAGATGAAGTGTGTGGAATGCACAACACAACCATAAACGAATAATTTAAAAATCTCAGATTGTGGTCAAACAGCGTACATATTTACATCCAAGGCAACACCAATTCATCTCTACTGATAAGTGGCGTATCTACAAATCAAAAAATACAAGGCGTGTCATGCTAAGATGAAGAGGGCATAGGTATGCATCTCTTCACTCTTAGGTAGACATACATATCTCTCATATTTCTATGTAGTAAGAACGATGATGTGACTTAATCCAATCCCTGATGAAGTGTGTAAAACTCACAACACAAACATCAGCAGCAGACAACTTAACGATCTCAGATGCACGCCAAATGTCGTATTTATTTACATCCAAGACAACACCAAGTCATATAGTGATGAACAATGACGTGTCTTTGGAGTTCGATACACGAGTAATGAGTGCATCACACAAAGATGAAGAGGGCATCTCTCCACTCTCTGTTTGACAAATAGAAACTCTAATGTGTATGTGAAACAAATGATTATTTGAGCTGATCTAAAATTGAGCAACCTATAGGCCACTCTCGAGTGAGAGGTGTAGCATCATGCCTACTGCACACCATGAGTTGACCACTAAACCCTAAACTCAGCCATGTGCTGAGAGATAGACAACTGCACCACACGAGTGAGAATCGAAGTCTGTACTAAAACCCTTCTCTGTAGTGAGCCATGTGGCTGCACAGCACGAGAAAAGTGATTAATTTCTACACACTTCTAGAGTGAGCCGGATGGCTACACACCATGAAGTAGCCTATAACCTACAAGCCAATTCTGTTGTGAGAGTAAAACAACTGCAGCACACGAGTATTGCACAACACACAAAAACAAGTTAGAAAAAAGCAATACAAGTTGAAAATTTTACTCAGGCTCTAGTTGTCTCAAAATCCTCCTCAAACTCTGGCAATCTCAAGCTCTGTCTGTCTCAACAATCTTTTGAAGCTCTACAACTGCTTTCGATTGAAACCGCCGATGGTTTCTTGTATAAGATATTTTTCGATCGAAAGATCTTTCGATAAAAAAAAAAAACGACAATATGGTGATTATACGAGATTTGGAGTATAATAGTGTTTTATACATATAATTATTTTGGTACGGGCGTATAAATGCAACATAGGTATCCTTTAGGGATAGGTTGTATGATGCTTCAGTTTGTGACCATGTTGAGCCAGTTGTACAAATAGTTGTGTAGCAGGACATGTCATTAGTGGATACAATGATGGATATGGATGGCTTGAGTGCTGAGGATTCAACCGTGATTCAATCATTCATGGATATGCTTAGGCTAGAGACTGATGCTTATGAGTTAGAGCTAGGCATTTCTCTTACCACACAGGGTTTAGGACAAACATATGCTCTTAGTGCGCATGTGACATGGATAGACACGAGGGATTGGAGTTCGAGTGTCACGGTGATTTCGATGAGTGGAGTTCTAAGCCAGATTTGACTGAGATGATCAGATTGGCAGAGATACTAATCTTGAGACCCAAGATCGCATTTGTAGTAGGTGCATTTGAGTGGGAGCAGTCAGCTTGTAGTGACTGATGTTGGCCTTGAGCATAGGAGTACTTTGCAGCATATAATGAGACACCTGCGAGATGTATGAAGCTTTGGTGAGGAGCTGGGGATTTAATATTTACGTAATTACCAAAACATTTGTGTGATCACAGGGTCTTATTGACACATTTACTTAATCACGTTTAACATGATCACAAACAAACCGGTTAAGAGCAACGTGGAAACCCATAAAAACCCTGCAGGGCTATTCAATTTTTCATGCGAGCCCGCCGAGAAAACCCAATAGCCCGGCGGCTGGGGCCGTAAATAATATATATAGGGCCTCGCTCGGGCCTGCTAGGTGTTATTCTTTGATCCATCTTGTGTGTGTGTGTGTGTGTGTGTGTGTGTGAGAGAGAGAGAGAGAGAGAGAGAGAGAGAGAGAGAGAGAGAGAGAGAGAGAGAGAGAGAGAGAGAGAGAGAGAGACGATTACCTGCACATTAGCAGAATACATGACCACACGACTCGGGTATGTGTTGTGTGTGTGTATGCGTTGTGTGGTAGAGTGCCTTTTGTTGTATTTCACGATAGTCATAAGGTACCTTACCACACAATGCGAGTGTGTGCGTAAGCTGTTCTATGGAACAATGCTTACCAGAGGGGCATCACCTCGGTGATGCGGGGAATATGGTATCCTTGTGGTAAGTATTGGCTCACTGTCTGGATACTACGGCGGTAACACGGTGATTCTAGTATCCTTATGGTGAGTCAACTTTCCTTCCCCTTTCCAAAAAACATATGGACATCGATCAATAACGCGGCTATATGATGCTCATATGCAAGCCATTATTTCTCTTTAGATTTGAGGGGCACTCGATTAGTAACGCAGCTAATTGAGTGTTGTTTGTTAAAAGCATCTGTTTTTGCATAAATATGGAATTCATGTCGTTAACCCCGCCGTACGAACGCTATATAATTTGTGTGTGCATGTGCAGTTCATTTTTTCAAGTATTAAGTATATGAAATACTTGGTCGGTAACGCGGTAGTAAAGCATATTTCATTTACAAATGTTTGAATTGTTTGATATTGTTGTTTTTAATGTTGAAATTAGGGTTGCAGAAAAACGCACATAGCTTGGAGAAGACGAAGGAAGCTCAAGGCACACAATAGAGAGTGTGTTACTTAGTGTGCAATGGAAAGATAGATAGCCCTAGAGTAATGGGCTTATATACAATGCACGGGGGAAAAAACCTCCTAAAGAGGGAAAAAATGCCCCGGTGGTCCTAATGTGTTCACACACATCACCACCACATGTATATGGTAACCAATCCCCCCTGGATTGATGCGGTGAACAAGAGCTGGGACATGAGTAAAGGGAAGTGCCATGCCCTGAGGACATGATCAGTCCACAAATGGGAGTAAGCCCAAAGCTTTGCGGAAAGCTTCAAGATTCTCACGAGACAATGCCTTTGTGAAAAGATATGCAAGGTTGTCCTGTGTTGGCACATAATCCAAGCTCATCTCTCCTGTTGAGAGCCTCTCCCTGACATAGTGGTAATGCACCTCAATGTGCTTTGTGCGAGCATGAAAAACTGGGTTCCTCGCAACTACCAATGTGCTCTGACTGTCAGTGTAGATAGTGTTGGCAGTGTCCTGTCCAACACCCAAATCAACCATAAGGCGTCTGGGCCATATACACTCAACCGTAGCTGTGAAGACTGCCTTGTACTCAGTCTCACAACTCGAAGTGGCCACAGTAGGTTGCTTCTTGCTCAACAACTATGATATACATGAACTGCCAAGCATGAAATAAAAACCACTTGTGGAACTTGTGTGTCAAAACAACCAGCCCAATCTCAGTCCCAAAAATCACGCAATTCTGGCGGCAATGATCCCCCCTTGTAAAAAACTAAGGTAGCAAAAAATCCTCTTGACAGCCTGCGAATGCTTAGATCCTGGGCTATGCATAAATTTGATGACCTGTGAGACTGCAAACTGAATATCCAGCCTCGTGTTGCATACATAAATGAGGAAACCAGTAGCAGTTTGGTAAAGAGTGACATCAGCAGGATCACCAGCATCATGTAGACTCAACTTCAAAGTTGTTTTCATGGGAGTGGCAATAGGTTTGCAATCCCCAAGTCCAAACTTACATAGCAATGTCTCTATGTAACCTTTATGACACAAGGCAGTACCACCATCACACTGCTTAAACTGTATACCCAAGTAATGATGCAACATGCCCAAATCTTTCATCTTGAAAGTAGCATTCAAATCAGCCTTAAATTCAGCAATATGTCTCTCATTTGGTCTAGTGATCAACAAATCATCTACATAAAGAACCACAATGAGAAGTACATCACCCTCACGCTTTACATACAATGTGCTTTCTGTTGGACTGTTACAAAATCCTTGTTTGACCAAATAATTGCTCATACCAAGCACGAGGAGATTGCTTCAACCCATACAAAGCCTTGTTACATTTGCACACTTTGTCCTCTTGTCCTTTCTTGACAAAACCGCGAGGTTGCGTTACATAAACTTCCTCAAATATGTCACCATTCAAGAAAGCAGTAACAATGTCTGATTGATGTACATCCCAACCAAAATGAGCTGCCAATGCACATAGAAAACGCACAGTAGTCATACGACAAGTGGGAGCAAAGGTCTCTTCATAATCTATGCCTTTTTGATGTGCATAACCCTTTGCAACAAGTCAAGCCTTATGGCGATCGATCTCACCATCCGGCTTGCGTTTCAACTTGTAAACCCACTTCATACCAATGGACTTTTTTCCAGGAGGCAAATCACATAAAGTCCATGTGTCATTTTCTATAAGTGTATCATATTCTAATTGCATGGCAGCCATCCAATTTTTTGAGTTTTGTGCTTCATCAAAAGACAGAGGCTCCTCAACATCATGTAAGCTAGACATAGCCAAAGCATAAAAATTTAATGCATAAGATGCGTGGCAAGAGCCTGAACGAGTACGATTAGATAAAGGTGCATCCAATTTACTGTCATGCAATGTATGCATCAACCATTTTGACATACCTCTAGCCTGCTCATTTTCAGCCCTTTCCTCATCGAGTACATCATGTACATCTACATCAGTAATAGGCTGATCTGTAACATTTTGGCATACCTCTAGCCTGCTCATTTTCAGCCCTTTCCTCATCAAGTACATCATGTACATCTACATCAGTAATAGGCTGATCTGTAACATTTTCAGAAACCCCCATAGGCTGTACATTTGCCTCATTGGAATTTACATTGGAACTTCCACCACTGAAAAGAGGCAACAAAGTGTCATAAATGTCTTGTGAGCTTACATTACTGTCTCTAGTACATGACATCAAGGGCTGAACAGAATCTTCCACAAACACTACATCCCGTGAAACCAGAATACGCTTTGTTTGTGGATGATACAACCTGTAAGCTTTTAGCACTATAACCAACAAAAATACATTTCATAGCCTTATCATCCAATTTTCTGCGCTGTGTTTGTGACACCCAAGCATATGCCAAACAACCAAAAACACGCATGTGCTCAATAGAAGGCTTTCTGTCATGCCATGCTTCATATGGAGTAATAGACTGCAAAGCTTTCATAGGACACCTATTTAGTACATAAGTGGCACACATGATGGCCTCAAGCCAAAAAGAATGCGGCAAAGCTTGACTTTTGACCATACATCATGCCATTTCCGTAAGTGACCTGTTTTTCCTCTTAGCAACACCATTTTGCTGAGGTGTATAAGGCACTGTACATTGGTGTTTTATCCCATGACTAGCCAGAAATGCATTGAATTCATGAGACATATACCCCTCCCCTCGATCGGAACAGAGGGTGCCCATAGTACATTTTGAGACATTTTCAGCCATAGCCAGGAATTGTTTGAAGTGCGTAAAAACTTCGGACTTTGCTTTAAGCGGAAATACCCATGCATGCCTGGAGTAAAGTCACGAAGTACATGTAACTGCCCAAGGACGGAGTTTGCATGGGCCCACAAACATCACTATGCACAAGCTGCAACTTGCATGTGGCCCAAACTAAACCATCCTTTGGAAACTTAGAACACTGCATCTTACCCAAAATACAGCCTTCACAAACATGTTGACTGCACAAGATGACAAAATAGCCTGTGCAGCACTGCCTGTAGTGGAAACGGAGGCCGAAATGAGCCCAAATCAGAATTTTGTTATTGACTTGCGAACGCTTGCCAAAGCTTAGTAAAATCGGAGAAAGTGAGCAGGCGTGTGCTGGAGCTGCTGCTGGCGACTAAGCTCGGGAGGACGCAACCTGCCCTGATACCAATTGTTGGAATTAAGGTCGCAGAGAAACGCACACAGCTTGTAGAAGATGAAGGAAGCTCAAGGCACACAATAGAAAGTGTGTTACTTAGAGTGCAATGGAAAGATAGACAACTCTAGAGTGATGGACGTATATACAATGCATGGGGGAAAAAACCTCCTAAAGAGGGAAAAAATGCCCCGGCAGTCCTAATGTGTTCACACACATCACTACCACATGTATATGGTAGCATTTAAGTGTTCTTATGAAAATATATACTAGCTAATCATATTCAAAGAATGCTTTATTCATCAATCATCATCGCTATTTTAAATTCTACATTTACATAAATTCTATGTATAAAAGTATATGCACACAATTTGCATGTTAAATATTCATTTTTATCTTTTCAAAGAGCAAGTTGTTCTTTGCTATTTATCATTGGTTTGTATACTTTCAATGTTTTAAAATGAGCTAAAATAAAATTGGCATAT
This sequence comes from Adiantum capillus-veneris, assembly GCF_014529385.1. NCBI lineage: Eukaryota > Viridiplantae > Streptophyta > Polypodiopsida > Polypodiales > Pteridaceae > Adiantum > Adiantum capillus-veneris. The sequence continues at coordinate 39,741,924 of NC_140957.1, forward strand.
GTACATTACGATGCATGTATCTTCTAAGAGGCATTATTTTTAATGAATCGTGATAATGTGCAAAATATAAACTCAGGTTTTATGTTCTATCGAAAACTTTTGAATTGTTTTGGGTTTTTAACATTATCTGTTAGATCTGGACAATTTTATTAGGAGTTACTTATTTATACTGCATTCTACATGAGTAAACATATCATTTTAAAGTCAAAATGATTATTAACTTAAATAAATATAATCTTGCACAATTTTTTAAGAACTCTTTAAGTCAGTGTATGCTTTGTTTGAACTAGTGTGAGAGTGCACGGTGAAAAATATAAGTAATAAATTCACAATATGCTGAAATGTTTCAAGTTTTTACCCTGTATTGTTTGATCTGGATGAAATTCTTAAAAACTACTTGTTTACTCTACATTTTACACGAATAAACATTGCATTTTACAATGAAAATTGTTTCCAATGTGTATCCATATAATCATGCACATTTCTTAAAGTCTTCAAGTCATGGTTATGATTCGTCTGTACTAGAGTGAGAGTGTTAGTGCAATGGGCACCCATGAAATTGTATTTGATATGTTGTCTTTTATTGTCGAGTGCTAAAATGGCACCAGATTAAAAGAAAATTATTATGCGTGCCATTCAAAAAGAATGTATTTTGGGAATATCATCATGTGCAGATGGTCGCATACAAAAATTAGTGAAAGCGACGTCTTCATTAAAGACCTCACTAGCACTTTATGGGAGAACACAAAGCATAGGTTGCATGATGAAGGCCAATATGAGTTGCTAATTCCAACAGGGATTCGAGAATTTGACCCCCACCACAAGGTTAGGACAGTGTTGGAAAATATGAAAATCTGTTGCAGAGACTCAAAGGAAGATATACATCCCACCCGTGATATGGCAAAATTAGACCTCTAAGACAAATTATGGGAGGAACAGAAGATCAAGATGAAGTGGGTGAAAGCCGAGAACCAAGCTTCCTTACCCAAGAGATTGAAGATGGCCCAAGATGTGCAAGCAATTATGGGTGGCTAATTAGATGCTAGCGGCACCGACACAATCATGCGTAAGGCATTGAATGCCAAGTATTCTCATCTGATCGGCATTCCCCATGAGGCCCTGGTAGAATGTACAAGGGTTGGAGTAGGCTCTTTTGGTGTGTACACATTATACACCATCAAAGGCATCTCTTTCTTTCCAGAGCACATTACATATATGGAAAAATGCTACAAGGGAGGGAGTGAGGCAAAATTTGATAGCTTTGAGACAGAGCAAGGAATGCAAACACTTCAACCCTCCATTGTAAAATGCATTCACTTTACCACCGAAGCTCCCTGGATCACAATCTTTCCATACTACAATGGGGGTACCTCGGGGCACATGATGTGCCGCTTTTTGCCATTCACCCACGGAGCGTTCAAACGCCAGATGTACAGACTACAACACAACTGGAGGTCATTTCCACCAGCAAATCAGTGCTTACCAGAGATAGAGATTGCATGGATCAAAGCAGTGATTGAGAAAATGCCAACAATCAACTCTGTCTGCTAATAATTTGTTGCGAATAGTGCTATGAACATACTTGTACATACTCTAGTTTCTCTCTAAACTTGAGTTTGTTGCACATTGTGCCGATACTTTCATTGCAAGGGGACGTAAGGTCGAGTAATGCTCTCCACCATTCGTCATCCACCACTTCCTTGCAGGCTTCTCTTTTGCCATAGACTGTACAAATTCATCTCCAAAAGGACCTTCTTTTAATCTAAATGCACTCATTTCTTTGATATAATCGATTCGGTTCTGAACGTTGGAGTAAAACGTGTTGACCATGTGATAGAAATCACTGACCAACTCTTGATACCACATTAGATCTAAATTCCAATACTTTGGATTGAGCATGTAAGCCACACTATGGAGTGGACTATGAGCGTTCTTCCATCTTGCATGAAAATACTTGGCCAAAATTCTTTGTTGGTTGCCAGAGAATGGTAGTCGCCACTCCTTCCCTGCTATAGACTCTTTTAGCTTCTCAGGATTTTCAAGACTCTGTTGGACTGACCACCATGTTATCCACACTTGCCTATATTTGGCACCTTCTGTTCAAGGTTATGAATTGCAAACATAACGGGCATCAATACATGGTATGCATCCAATACACTCCTCCACCAAGCAGCTTTGTTTATAGAGCCACGTAGACATGTAATTTTCTCTTTAACCTTTTTTTTCTGCTCAAGCTTCCATTCATCAAATGCCATGCAATTGAAAGTGTCAATCATAGTGCACTTATTGCGGAGAAGTGATTTTAATGTATAAAAATGCATGTAAAACCGACATTGAGCACGAAGTTTCAACATCACTGACATGTGCGTTCTATACAAATCGAGCACTCTTTGTCGTTTCAAGATAAATTTCACACTTGGCGCACTGTGTCAATTTTTTTGGCGAACCATATGGTTTCTTCACTAGTGTACCAGTCCTTTAGCATCAAGTTTAAGCTGTGCGTTGTCGTGCTATGACACGTACATAGTGGGAACGCATGCTACAAGATCTATTTTGTATTGTTTTAGATACATAATTATATTTCCTATAGTGTACATATGCATATTTAAGTATAATAATAAACCTTCTATCTCATCCTATTATTTTTCTCAAGGGTAACCTATCCTTACTTTACCATCAGAAAATACTATGGGAAAAGCATCAATAGCTCCGCCTCTTTAACTTGGGGCAAAAAGCATTGATTCTTTATTTCTACTATTTCATTATCATTTCACACCCTAGCTAGATCCTATATCTAGGGTAAACTCCAATATATATATATTCTATGTATTTTTTATACTTTTCTTATATTTCTTTTTAAATAGCTACTAGGAGAGAATCAAATCCTAGTGGGACACTAGGTGGCATGATTTCAAAGATACACTTATTTTAATGCATTATTGCAAGCATGATTACAAAACTTAGTCAAGGAGCAATGTCATGCTTTCATATGGCATGAGGTGTCCTTTGGAATTAAATGAAAGTCTAGGCTAAGGAGACCACATGAAGACTTTTGCTGCCATAAATGGACCCTATTTTGATGAATTTTTTACACAAGGTTCCAATCCGAATTGGAAAACGATTTTAAAATGAAAATCGTAGCTAATGAGCTGAAGTTTTTTCCCATATTTTTAATTTTTTATTTGGAGCCACGGCTGAGGAGATATGATCAAAATACTGGACCCCAGTCTGCCCACATCATGCAGGGACAGCTCATTTCCAACTTTTCCAATTCCTGTTCACACTGGCTCCTCTCTTCTTGTGTAAACCCTTGTGGGTTCCCTTCACCTATAAAAGGGGACCTCTTCTTCCTTGGAAAGAACCCAAGCATTCAAGCCATTGATGAGAGGAATTCTTGAGGGAATGAGTAGTAATGCCTAATTGTACTTAGCCATTAACATAAGCCCAAGCCTACACTTTCTCCTAAAGGGAGACTAGCCATTCTTGCAAGCTAACCTTGGAAGATCAACTCTAATCAAATAAGGTCTTGCACTTGGTGTATCAATCAAAGTGGAATTATCCACTCATCTTCTCTCTCCATCAATAATGGTGCCAAAGGGTTTGTCAAGTAAGATGTGTTCTACATTGATGTTTTCTTGGTTTGTTGTTGTTTTCTTTTTCATCTCTAATCCAACATATATATATATATGTATCTAATCTCATCTCTAAAGCAAACCTATCTCTCTCATTCTTAGTAATTCATCCTCTCTGCAAATTCTAGGTTCTCTTTTCTACAGGTACATCTCTCCCCGCAGTATCCTTATTGCCTACGGGCAAGAATAGGGCTTGGGAGGGAAACTTCTCATCTCTTCACTTCTCTCATATCTACATTTCTCACATACTATCCTAAATGAGAACCCACATGATGATCATTTCTATCGATTTCACTCTGTACAATCTATTAGAATTAACGTATGGATTAGCCGTAAAATACACTTTCAACAACGTATAGTGTTTCTCTTTGGCCCTGAAAGGCTCAATGAAATACTTCTATCACCGGATCCCATCATACTACCTCTCATAGACTATAATTTTTCTTTTGATGTAAGCGTAGTTATCTTGCTATGAACCAAGAGGATTTGTACACACAATTAATCCCAATCACTAGACAAAATATATATATTATGGTAAGCACAAAACTACAATTCCAAAGAACAATTCGTAGCCTATTTGGTCAGCCAAGATTGAATGCCATTAACTCATCCATTAACCCTTTCATATTACCCATGATACGATATGACCATAGCCTTGATGTTTTCATTTTCGTATTGTTTTGACATTCTCTTTTGCGTTCTTTCTTTGTGTGTGTGAATGCAAGAGAGAAAGAGTGAGTCTTCTTTGATTGCACTTCTTTCCAAACCCTAGTCTTCATGGCATCTATGGTTTAACTCCTTCATATAGTTTTTGTTGAGTTCTCTCACAAACTCTCACAGCCATAAGCCCGGTGCTTTCCTGGCAAGACCGCAAATTTCTCGACAGCGTATTACAACCATCGGCAAAAATATGTGGAAAGCACTTCTTTATTAATTCACTAGCATTTTTATTGTTTTTTCCGTTGTCTATGACTACTTCAACAACATGTTCAACTCCAATTTCTTTAATTATATTAATCAAGACCTCAGAAATATATTTTCCACTTTTAATTAGATCAAAAATTTCAATCGGTTTCATGAATGTTCCTCCCCTTGGACAAACCAGCATTACATTGATCAGTGGTCTTCTTTGAACATTTGACCAACCATCACTAACAATGTGCATCGTGAAAGTGAAATATTCTTAAGTATTATTTTGGTAGCATGCTCTTTCACTTTGATGTAACATTTGTCCAAGAGAACATTTTGTATCATGTGATAAGAAAGAGCTGAAAATCCTGGACCAAACTCAAAGATTTTCTTGCAAGCGGCCTTCCAATGATTGCTGTCTACCATGACCAGAGCACCTTCAGTGAAGGAAATTGCTTTGGTGAGTGTAGTTTGTGCTTCTTCTAGAGACTGCATCCGAAAGCTTTGATGCAATGATTTTATAACTCCCTCACATTGGGCTCTTTGCACGTGCAGTAGAGAATTTTATCTCTGTTATCATACTTATATAGGCCCATATGCGTGTTATCTGTGTTGAATTGAGTAGCCACATTTACTCATCTAAGCTTGGCATTAAAATATCTAGCTTCAACGGCTGCTCCTCAGGCTCTACATCAACCTTTTCCTTCTTGCCTGTTAAGCCCCACTTTTCCACAATAAAAGGAATAAGCACAACTATATACATGTTTCCCTCTTCATCAAAATATTGATCACCACTATAATCTACAGGCACTATGAGCGTAACCTCACTAGGCCTTTGCTTAATTGTAACACAGTAGCGAGCCATACTGTATTTATAGATTTGAGCACCATGCCCATTTTCAAATTGATATTGCAGGTGCAAAAGTTTCAAGTTTGGTGCAAGATGCGATGGTCTTGCTCCCATTTTGGTTTCTTCCTTGAAACTCACACTTTTGGATCCTTAAGCCATATAGGTATATGATCTCTCCGAAGATGTATTAGGAAAAACTCTCCTCCAAGATTGGCTCTAAAGTAGGCATGGTCCCTTGATTGGTCTTTAATGCTAGGCTTTCTACTTTGATAAAGTTTACTTGACCGCAAGTACATCAAGAAATTGAAGCTTGAAAAACCCTGACCTGTTACCTTTTATGGTGCATGCACTCCTCGAATCAAAAAGCAACTTGATGCAACTTTGATCCACAAAACATGTACAAAATTCACTTGGTGGCTATAAATTTACAGCTGCTGGGTTAGTCAAAATCTAATAAAATTAGAGTTTTATCGAACTTTTAAGACAAACTCCTAATGTTCTTGCAACATACACAATCCAACTCCAAATTGAATCTTGAAAACACGACTATGCTCTCGAGGACTAGTGCTAACTCTGGTATCACTTTGGACAATTTCAGTGATAGGGGGTCATGGATCACGATCCATGTACCCTAGTGTTAGAATCAGTTGAAACTTGGGACACAAGTTTCTCACGGTCTCTTGATAGTTGATAAGTGATTTTTAGGTGGTTTGATTCCCCTTAGGTCTCCCAAAAGTCACTTTGTCATTCTGTTTTGCGGTTTTGGGTCTTGATTGACTCTTGCATGGTTTGGTTATTTGGTATCCCTATTTTTGGATAAGTTGTTGGTGTTGGTCTCTTCTATAAGTTTGTAAGGTTATAATCCCAAAATCTAAAGGGGACATGGATCTCGATCCATGTTCCACCATGTTTGAACCCCAAACTTGGTCAAATGGTTACTTGAAGTCTATGGAGTCTGCCTATCCACTTACTTTTGGATTTGAACACCTTTCTCCTTACCAAAAGAAAAATTTTGTGGTTGCTTGCGGTTTTTGACCTGTAGCTTGTATCTTGGTGTGTTGACCATCTTTTTGCTGTTTTTTGCTATGATGACCTTTACAAAAGTTGTTCCAAATGATGTCAGCTACTGACTACCCAAATCTCAATCTCAGATGCTTCAGGGGGTCATGGATCGTGATTCATGTTTTGGTCATGAAGTTTGGTCAGCTGTATGCCTAGACCCTGTAGAGGTCATATTTTCACCTATTTTTGAGTTTGGACACCAAAAAGTCAAAAAGGCCCAATTTTTTTTTATTTCCAAGGTTTTGGTGTACTTTGCCCAATTTCTTGATTTCAGTGGGTTTTAAGTGTCAAATTTTCACAAAAAGTGTGTATTTGGAGATTTGGAACCCCACAAAACTCTCTAGTATCAGTTTTTGCTCGATCTGTCTTAGGGGGTCATGGATTGCGATCCATGTTTTAGCACATTCTGGCTTGAAACTTTTCAAAACAGCTCTCTGTAGCTTGGTCAATCCCTTTACCCACTTATTTTTGGGTTTGAATTTTCCTTTAAGCTCAAACCATCAGATTTCTAGAATTTCAAAGTTTAGGGTCTTGGCAACCAAAATAAGGTTTTGACACATTTTTCCCTGATCCTTTTTGCTTATAGAGGCTACCTAACCTACTCCTAATTGTAGAATTGAATCCTAGGACTAAACATCAACATGGTGCAAAACTAGAAGAAAAATGGAATATACAACAATACTTTCAAAGAATTAGAGAATATGCAGAATGAAATGCTTTCATATCTCACTCACAACTCCTAATACCTCTCCAAAGTAGATGTAGCAAGTCCTTGACTTCTAGCCTCCACTAAGCACTAAACCCCGTGTTTAGCTACCTGACTGCTAAAGTGTAAATGAACTGGAAATCAAAATCAAAAGTCTATAAGTAAAAATCTACAACTAGGTCACTCACCACTCAAGGATCACTATCCTTGGAAATGGCACCAATGTTAAAGGGTCACCGTGACGGACATCTGTAACATAGTTTTTTGGCACTAACATAATGTCAATACTTAGGGAAGCGACTCAGATGGGGCATGGAGACTCTTTGAGAGTGTCAACCTCAAGAAGTGAACCTATAGAACGTAAATATCTCTAGCTATCACTCTCATCTGGAAAACTTCATAAGTCCTATGTCACTACACTCAGTCATCAACCCATTTTGGTACTCGAACAAAGGGCAAATGATATGAAACTTTGGGAGGAGTTCTAAGACACTTAGGGGAACTAACCTACCAAGTTTGTTGCAATCCCAAGGAGGTACCAAAATCACAATCCATCATGATCAAGGTCCTAGAAATTGCAACAGAACATACCAAAAAGGCCGCCCTAGGGCCTAAGAACACTTTCCTATGGTCAAAATGTCAAAATACTGTCATTAACGTACTCAAAAAAACAGATTTAGCCTACTAACACATAGTCATAAATCACAATATAATTGACAATGAATACACTTGAATGAAAGAGCAATAGACAAGGAACACATTGCAAGTTTTGCAATCAAAATGTGATTACCAGAGCTCAAGATATGAGGATTACAAGGCGCATGAGAGTAACTGCTCTCAGTTGCACGCTTCAAAACTCAAAATGTTGGTAATGATAAGGGTCCTTTTCCCACTTTACAAATGAGCTTTATCCCCAGGGCTCTCTTAAATAATGGACGATTTTACAAGGCTCAAACTCAATTACAACTTTACAACTCAAATGTAGCACATACAGACTCAAGATGATATGAATAAAACTAGAGCATTAGGAGAAAGTTGGACTCAATTTTGGGCCCTGTAAGAAACGCAAACTCAGCATAGAGAGAGGTAATCTTGGAAAATATGAAAGTAGTTTTTTAGATCTCAATTTTGCATAGTACATACGTAAAAGTTTTCTTGATCACTTGAATGTATGCTCGTACATAATGCTTTTTGAGAGCCCAACGTAAGTATGCACAAAAATCTATGTTCCTGAATCTTAATGAGTGATGTGATGTACAATGAGATAAAACACATCAAAGAAGTTCTCAAAATACAAAAAGAATACCATGAATGCATCCAAAACATCAAAAAACCTAGGATAGCACTTTAAAATGCTGAAATCCGACGTCTCTAGCTCAAGATAGGGAATTTTTAAGCCTCGTGGCCTCATGAGGTTAGAACCAAGCGAGTAGAGGCCCCAGAGACCCCTCAGGGGCCTCTATTTGCTTGGTTCTGACTTCTTCTTAGTCTTTAATAGTACCTATCAATCGTTATCTAGTACGATCCATTCAAATTCAAATTGCAAGTAGCTCATGAAAAGGTGATTGATGCGTGTGCAAGTTGCACACGTACAAGTACCAAACTTTATAGGATAGCAACAACGCGTCATAAAAAGGCGTTTGGAGCTTGTGCAAGCTGTCACTATCAAGCGTCTTCTTTTTCTAGTGATAGGGATAATTTGACCCAAAAGCTTTTCATGGACATTTTCAAAAATAAGAACAAAGGCTTTTTCAACGTAACGTTAGCCTTCTTCCTTCTCACTAGAGCTAAAAGGCCCGAAAATGAGTCCAACTTTCTCCTAATGACTCTCACATAATTACAAAGGCCTTCTAGAAAATCATAAAGATCAATTTGTGGGCTCAAAAAATGAAGGGGTCGACTAGAAGGACGTCCGTTTGGTTGGTTTGGCTGCCAATAGTGACTACTTTGGAAGATGTACCATCTGGGAGTTTTTGGATCTCAACAGGGTTCTCAAATGTGGTATGCACTATGTGGAGTTAGCAGGAAGCAGCTACTCACCAATCAAATACCTAGTCAGCTAGATATGGCCTGTTGAAGTCAGGTGCAAGTTGATAGCAGTGCAACACCAGGTGGTTTTCCCAATATTTTGGACCAATGGTGGAGGAATTTGACAAAGTTAGAGTAAAACTAAGAAGGAGAAGTTCAAAGTTTGGAATGGTGGCATTCACTCGGTTTTTATGGCTCGAGAATTGGGCCACCTGGCTGCAAACGGGGCTGCAAACGGCAGCGAGTTGAAGGTTGGGATAAAAAGGGAGTTTTGTAATAAATCAATGGGGGAATTGCCAAGGAGTTTGGGGTTGGTGCTTTGTAGCAGTGCCACATGGCATTGGTGTTAACCCATAAGCGAGTGCAAGGGAGAAGAGGGTGTGGTATATAATGTGGAGCAAGGACCTTCAGCTGGTCGCGTGACAAAGAGAGAGTATGCTCTCGTGATGCTTGTCTATGGTGGCCCTTCAGGCGCTGCCTGTGGAGGTGGTTTTGCACAACAACGTGGAACTGGTTGGCCTATGGTCGACATCGATGGGGTGGGTAGCATCCGGTAGCATGCAACACCTTGTTGACATGGCAATCGGGGTTCCACGGTGCACAAAGCCGCCCATATTTTTAGTAAGGATGAGGTCTCACTTAGGAGATGTCACACTGCCATGAAAACATCAAGGGGCCCAAGAGGTGATTCATGTGCAGTTAAGGAGAGAGGAAAGTAGAAAGTTGCCAAGTCAATGGCTAAGTAGTACCTCACTGAGGTTGTAAGAGGAAGGTTACTGATGTGTCACTACCATTTAGAGTATGCTAAAATGATCTAGCCAAATGTATGCGAGGCTATGAAATGCTAAATGAAGCCCAAGTGGATTGCACGAACCAAGATAAACATTTTTTTTTTTGTTTTTGGTTTGGTTTACCCCTATAAAAGAGAGTTCTCACCACAAGTAAATGGCATTTTTGTCAACACCATCATTGGGGCTGGTGTGTGTTGTCGAGGATTCGTTATGTGAGCTCACCAAAGCGTGTACCAATTTTTCTTGTGTCAATTCCCCCTTTTGCCTTATCTTATCTATTTGTGTGCATGCATTTCTGGGCATGTGTTGGCAAATGTGCCCCCTGGACGTTGCTTTCTAGTTGCACTACCTACATATTGACATAGTTTTTGGTGAACCTAACACAAATTAGGCTAGAATGAAGGTTCCAAAGCTTCATTCAAGGTGTCTATTTTAAAAAAAAAAGCTAGGAGAAACAATAACAACATGGAAAATTGAAATTTTCACCTCACTTTTTATGCATTTTGCTATGTGGGACCAAATGCTACAATGTAGATAGTGTCATATGTGAGAAAACGGCTGCCATGGTTGCAATTGTCTACATACTTTATTAAAAAATGTAAATTTTTTTAAATATATGTACAAATGTCAAGCGTCTCAAGTGGCTTGCTTGTTTTGCTTACAAAGTTCAATGCGAGTGCTCTTGGCAAAAAATACTAGGTGTCCAAAAAGCTTGACAAGTGTGAAAGTGAAGTTCAAAATGTATTTTGAGCCCAAAGTAACCTATCCACAAATTTAGGGATTTTCCTTAGCTCATTTGGAATTTTAAAGACCAAAAACTCACTTTTCGGCTAAAACTGGCCATTAAATGGTAAAAAGTAGCCCAAAAATATCATGGAATAGCTCAAAATGCCACATTAATGATGGTTTCATCTTTTATCAGGCTAGAGGGGAGTCTCTGGAGCCAAAAATGAGTTGTTTTGGGCATTGAATGAGGGAGGTACAACAGTTGTAAGCGGAGATGCTAGTGCAGTCCCCTACTATTTAAAACCAATAACCAAAGCTGCGAGGCAACCAATTAGGGTTTCTCTCAAATGAAGTGTGTAAGCTTCCATAAAATGGTCTTGATGAGGAATCAATGTATAAAATTAGTGTCTTTAACAAGGAAAATGAGAACTTTATCTACACAATTGGGAGAAAGGTTACAACAAATCATCACATACACAAGATTCACTACAAGAGGTACTTAATATTAGCGACACTCGCGTGCGGCGCTCAAATGTGAAAACCCACGACGTCGCTATAGGCGTCTCTATGGGCGTCGCTAAGTTATAAGTAACTTAGCGACGCGCACAACGACGCTCATAGCAATGCCTATAGCGACGCCGACAGGGGTAAAAAAATAACCGAGAGCGTCCGAAAACTCAGATCTCAGATTTGAGTTTTCGGCACGCGCTCAAGCAAGCAAAGGTAATCCGCGCTCTCCCTCTCTCTCTCTTTCTTCTCCACACACACACACACACACACACGAGGAGAGGAAGGAGATCCAGGTATGCTCCTTCCCTCTCCTCACTCTCATGTTCCCTTCCCCTCTTTCTCTCTCTCTCTCTCTCTCTCTCTCTCACACACACACACACACACACACACACACACACATTGTGTTTTTGAGAGAGAGAGAGAGAGAGAGAGAGAGAGAGAGAGAGAGAGAGAGAGAGAGAGAGAGACAGAAATGAAATGTTATATTAACGTCTTCAAAAGGCCAGAATGACCTATGAGATCAAACTGATACAAAAGTGGTGAATCTGTTACATTGTTTGGGTACCTTAGTACCAAAGTACTAAGTGTGAAAAGTGTGCAAGTGTGAAAATAAATGTGAAAAACTAAATACAAAGTATTAAATAAACTTCTTAGGAGCATTCTGGGTGTCTGGCTAGAATGCTTCTAATCCTTTGTTGTAGTCTCCTCCGGTGAAGTGTGCTTCTGCATCTCGGTCGTGGTCGTCTCGATTTCCTAAGCTCAATCGCCCTGTCAATGAGGGTGCCTTTGGTATGAATGTGGGTACTCCTTTGTGCTGGATGCTGGCCTCTTGCTTCTCCTTCCACTTCTGCTACTCTTGATCCGAAGAAATCTGTGATCTTCCTCTGAGGCTGTAGTGCTCTTTGTCTTCTCATTAGATTATCCCTGTGCCGATGTAGTTCCAGTAGGTACAAGCCTAAGCATCTTTGATCTTGGTATTGCATGACTCTATCTAGAGGTCCAAAGCCTTCTTTAAATAGGCAATGGAAATTCCCACGTATCTCATAGTATACGGTGCAATGGCATATGTAGTGTAATTCTCTCTCCGGCTCCATTACGCATAACTTGCAAATTCTGCTCTCAGGTGGGATTCCCCTAAATCTTTCAAATTCAATTTCCAGCTGGTGTGAGGATGTACGAATCTGACCAATAGCACATCTCAAACCATGAGATAGGTGGGTATCCATATAGCTTGGGCGAATCACAAATCCATCTTTAGATAGCTGTAGGAAGTTTTCTTTGTAGTCGGCCATCTTCGTGCCCAATTCTTGTGTAGGGTCTACCCATGTCCTCTTAGTATCCAACTGTATAAGATCCTGACGGATGATTTTATTAATCTCCGTTCGTGTAATTGCCAGTGATGGAGCCGCAAGAGAGTATTGGAAGGGGGGTAATCTTTCCATACTGAACCCGTGTCTCTGAAACCACGAGGACAGTTGCGCATACCAGCATGATGTATCCCCTTGCATTGCTAATTGTTGAGAGGATTCAAGGGCCTGTCTAGTATATCGGCAATTATTTGTATCCCACAAACCATGTATAAAGGACACTAATCTGGTAAGAGCTTCAATTTCTATCGGAGGGGCAACTAGTTCCGCTCGGGTAATCGCGTGTGGTATGGAGGCCTTGGCTCTAATCATTCGGGAAATCATAGATACCAAAGGTCTCTCCATTGACTTCCAATTATCCTGATCCACAGATGGTCCCCAAATCTGGACCCCATAAAGCATAGCCGAAGCCACCACAGTATCAAAGAGCCAAATTTTTTTTCGTGGTTCCTGAAACTGCACTTGTGAACACATCCTCTCCAACCCTCCCAAGGCCACAGAGGCTCTGGACAATCTAGCATCCGCTGCTTTCTTAAGAGTAAACTTCGGTCCTACAAATACCACACCAAGGTATGTGTATGCATCTGTGTACTCTACTGTAACCTGGCCATATGCAAATGTAGGTGCAGATCTCCTAACCCACTACGGTGTGGTGTTAAACACCATAACTTTGGTTTTACCCAAGTTTATCGACAGTCACTGTCCTCTGCGAATTTATGTAATGCATCTAGCTACCTCTGCATTCCATCTGGTGATTCTGCTATCAATACAATATCATCTGCATACAACAACAAAGGGATCCATGACCCTGCAAGTTGAGCACCTCTGTCACCCTCTCTATCAATGTAATCTGATACCTCATCTATGTACATACCAAATAAAGTAGGGGACAGTGGGCATCCCTTCTTTACTCCAATGGTGGAATGAACAGTGTCAGAATCCCCTTCTGGAGTACGTACATAACCAGTTACTGACCTGTATAAGGACATGATCCCCCAGATAATCTCTTTGGGGACCCCTAACTTTTGAATCCTGCACATCAATCTGGCCCTTGGTACTGTATCAAAAGCTTTACGAAAATCCACAAAGCAACAATACATCCTTCTCCCGCTTGCTCTTCCTTCCTCCATAATGGCTCTAAGCGTAAGAATATGATCTAAAGTGGAATAACCCCTCCTGAATCCAGCTTGTCCTGTTGCCCTTATGCACTCATTCTCTACCCATCTACTCAATTTTTGTTCAAGAATGGATGCGTACAGTCGGACCAATGTGTGACCTACCATAATGGTACGGTAGTTCTTGGGTATCATAGGATCCCCTGACTTGAAAATAGGTACAATAGTAGATAATTTCCAAGATTCAGGTAATCCTTCACACATGACCCGATTAAATAGACGAGCAAGGACTTCTGAAAGTAGATCCCTTGCATGGATCAGATGTTCTTCTACTAAACCCTCATGATCATATGCTCTTCTCGTCTTCATCTTATCAATGGATTTTTCCACCATTTCCGTAGTAAAGAAAGTACTAGTAGCAGGGCATGGCTCTAGCGAATCTGGTAATGGAGGCTGTCCAGATATCGTATATAATGATGTTACATATTGACCCCAAATCTCAGGAGAAGTAATTGTCGGAGGGGATGAGTGCTCGTGAAATAAACGCCAGGCCTCATGTGAGTCCTGATTCAAGAAGAGCTGATATAAATCCTTCTCCAGTTTGGCTAAAAATGCCCTTTTCTTACGATGTACTATACACCAAAGAGAAATCCGAGACTGCCTATATGTGATGATCCCAAGTGCAAGGTCTTTCTGGACTTGGGTTCTCGTCTCTCTACATTCCTCGTCATACCAACTGTTTTGAGGCATGTTCCCAGATCCTCTCTTCTGATCAGGTTGAGTATGTGGGTATGCCTCTTGTGCTGCTTCATGTAGTATCTCTGTTAGATGAGAAGTAATCTCCTCTACAGTATATACTGGCTCGACCGCCCACATCCTATTATAGATCTTTTCCACATAGACTGAATCAGTCTCTGGCGTGAAAGTATATCTTGTGTGTGTCTTCTTCCTTTGTACTTGAGAGGCATTGTATTGGAAGGAGATTGATAAGGTCAAGAGAGCATGATCCACTGCAATCCCAACCAGTCTGGGTCCCACCTTAAAGTCCTCGATACTAGAAATAAATCTTGGTGAAGTCATGACATGATCCACTGTACTGGCCCCATGCCTGTGCGGGAAACATGTGAATCCCCCAGATAAAGGGAAATTCTCTAGACCATTAAGTATGGCCAAACCATGTGTAGTTGCCATTTCCATGAGATTTCTCCCATATTTAGTGTGTTCTTTATCCAATGAGTTTCTAGTAAGCCCCTCCTGTGATAAATCCACTTCTCTGAGCATTTCCTCAGAGGTATCATAGAATACTGCTTGAGAGTTGGCCGTTCTGTCATTAAAGTCTCCTAAGAGAACGATGTCTCCATCTCTAGAGAACTCCCATATGTCATTATTCAATATGGAGAAAGGGGATTGTCCTTTAGGTGAGGAGTAGACTGATGTACTTGGAGGGAAGTAGCATATAGCGATATATAGAAATCTACCTGTCTCGGCTCTCATTCTCACCCACATATACCTTGCTTGTTCATCTTTCCTGATAATCTATAATAGTGGTTTCAGCTCCTCTTTAAATAAGACTGCTACTCCTCCTGAACCCCGGCTACCTCGCAGAGATCTCTTGTCTGGTCGACCAACTGTTTCCCATAAATACCCCTTCACATGTGGCATAAGCTGTCCCGGTATCTGGTGTGTCTCTGAGTAGAAGACTATGTCTTTGTCCCTAAAGCTGTCTTCTAAGGCACCTCATCTAGCCTATATGATCCATTACAATTCCACGCCTCTATCCGGAGCGTCGCCCCATAGGTCTCGCACCGTCATGATGAGCGCTTTTCTAGAACCACTACTTTCCCTCCTCTATTAAAGGCGATTTTCCCCTTTTCTCTTGCTGCCCTGATCTCTGGCATCAACTCTTGCATGTGTGCCACTTGTGCCAATGTAAGGTCATCTCCCAGGAAAATACCGATTTTCTTAAGAGTTGGCCTCTTCTTTAGAAATTCTTTCCTTATTTCTATATTCGGGAAGCGGAGAATAAGTGCCCTATCCTTTACGTTTCCCTTCTCGTCGATTCCTTTCTTGCCCACTCTCCATGCACTTGTGTGAGTAGGCTCTGTGATGCCCATGTGTTGTAGTAGTTCCCTCACTTCTTCATCTACAATCTCTTTGTCTTTGAATCCTGTGACCCACACATGCAGAGCCCGATTCTTCCTTTTCTGCTCTTCCTCAATGGTCATATTAATAATGGTGGAGGTAGGTGTGGTCTCAGGCCTCTGGGCCTGCCCTTTCTTCGCATCCTCAATCCATTTCTCTGCTTCATCAACCTTTTCTTGTGTCTTAACAAGACGTTCCGCCCATGAAGATGCTGTTTTCGATTTCTGTTCATCTCCTTCTCGTAGAGCTTTCATTTGATCCTTCATGTCCTCAAGCTCCTTCATCACCGAAGGTTGGTCGTCTCCCTTCTCCTTAGATGCAGATTTGCAAGCCGCAAGTTCTCCTTTTAGCTCCTCGATTATTGCATCTTTTTTCCCCATGTGCTTTTCCATATTTGTTCTTCATGCTTCAAAACTTGCTATTGCCTCATCGAGTTTCTTTTGCATAACGCATTCTGTTACATTTACTTCGGCCTTGATTAGGTTTCGTAATTCCGTTTTCAAGCTCTGAATTTCCTCATTCTGTACCCCCCGGATCTCTCTCCTTAGTTCTCTCATCATGTCTCCATACATGGAGTTCCTGTAACTTTCAGCGTTCACGTGCATTTCCTTCCTGATGTCATCCCTCATATAGTTTAGGTCTGATTTGAACATCGCCTGGACCTTCTCCATCAGTAGCTCATCATGTATCCTAGAGGTTTTCCCAACTCGTAAGGATCCTGGTAATAGCACAATATCTCTGTTTCTCCGTTTAAATGTAGATGTTGCTTTTTTTGGGGTGGTGTAGCTATCTACCCCCGGCCCTTCCCCATCAATAGGCGGATCCATCGAACCCGAGCCACAAATGTGGAGATCCCTGCTACCTATGGAGAGAGAGAAAGAGGGTAGGGTACTAGGGTGAGGGACTGAGAATAGAGAGAGAGAGAGAGAGAGAGAGAGAGAGAGAGAGAGAGACTCGAGAATCTTGAAACAGAAAGAAACACTGTCACACTAGATAGTTACACATGTAATTAGATGCTTGCCTCGCCTTGTAGGTTGATGAGCTAAAAGCCAAAAGGAGGGAGAGTCTACAAGGCGCGTAGAGGGTCTTAACAAGTTTTGCAAAAGGCATGTAGAGGATCTTTAAAAGCGTAGGAAGTCTGGGGATGTAGATGGTCTCTAAAAGCGTAGGAAGTCTATGCTGCCACAGAACACGCAAGTAGAGAGAGATTTTCTACGCGTAGGAAGAGCGTTAGGGTTTGTAGAGAGAGAGAGAGAGAGAGAGAGAGAGAGAGAGAGAGAGAGAGAGAGAGAGAGAGAGAGAGAGAAGGGCATGTGCAGCTTATGACCTTCTACAATGAAGGGAAAATTTTACAAATGCCCTTCTAATGAATAAAAGAAAAATTTTGCACCCTTCTACATCAAAATTCCAAAAAAACTAACATTTCACTTATCTTATACTCTCATACATTAATATTTCACTTATCTCACACTCTTCCATGCATTTTAACCATTCTTTTAGTATAACTTTGACAAAATTAATTATTCAAACAATGTTTTCTCAAACCACGGTCCACGGACCACAACTTGGTAAATTTTTAAAGATTACATAAAAATAGAGCAAATGAAACCAATAACATAATGAATATGAATTCATTTTCATCATTAAAGTACAAAATTGAAGAAAAACACTGCCTTGAAATAAGATTAAAAGTTCTTTGATACCAATACAATGCAAAAGAGCCCTCGATAACAAAATCATATCGCTTGGCTTGAATATCTAAGAAAATAAAACTCCATAGTAACAATCAATTTGTTTCCAAGCTTCCTATCCTTCACTTCCTCATAGATTTCCACATATCAAAGCATTCTTCCCACAATACATCTTGAGGGCATGAAGCCTTCGGAGTATTGAGTCCAACAAACATTGCTAAGCCCAATGATGCAAGAGACAATCTATTACGAGACTTGTTTTTTATCTTATTCATTTTTGAGAAGCCTCTTTCACAGGCAACTGATGAAAGTGGAAGTAGAAGCAGAGCTCTCCATAATTTCATGGTCCATGGAAAAGAAACCTCCCATTCTTCATGGTTGCAACAATATTGCCAAGCTGAATGCATACTCTTACCTTTGAAGCAGTTACGAGTTCGTGTGATAAAAGATCCGCGTTCTCCTTTGCATTCTTCTTCATTAATGAACGAGTTGGCTCCTTTTCCAAAATGTTTGCACAATACACCTAGCCACCTTATCGTAAAGAAATCTAGTTTTTGCAAATCTTGATCATAATTCTTCGGGCTAAAGTACTTTGCAACTTCAAAGAGATCAAAATCAACCTTAAAATGATTTGACAATGAATCCACCAAGCCTTTAATGTACATAATTGCCATAATATTTGGAAGATTGTTCGCAAAAGCCACGACTTGAGTTAGTTCTCCTTGATTCAACTTAGCTGCTTTGCCTTTACTTGACTGTGCATCATTTTCCCAATGCTGACCTCATCTTTGAAAGACTTTAGTTTCTGTCCTGGCATTCCTCGATACTGCTTTGCCACATAAGTATTTTCACTTGGAAGATACGAAATACCATTAATTCTTACTTGGAAGCATGTGCCAAAGGAGCCGACACCCAAGTTTTGTAAATAGTTGATGGCATCATGTGGTATTCCAAGAGTCATGGTACACTCCGAGTTCCTCGCAGATCTTTGCAAAGGATTCTCAGTCGGATGCCCATGGCAATCTATCTTTGACTCCAGCTTCTCTTGGGCATGGTTGACTTGCTCCCTTTGCAGCTTTTTAGATAGCACAAATTGTGTATCTATATCTTTAGCACGCTTACTCTTCTCTCTTTCAACACGCCAAGCCAAATCCCAAGCCTTGAGATTTATCAGCTGAACGTCTTCGGGAAGAGCTTCATATAAATCACAAGCGCACTTTTCCATATTACCAATGATGCTATAAGCAGATTGGTGAGCTTTTTCTTTACTTATAACAAAGGTTTCCTTGGAGACCGCGCTTACAATTGCTTTTTCAAGCATTTTTGCTATTAGCGTCTTGTTCTGCACAATACTCTGCACCTGCTTTTCCGGTAAGTCACTTATCGTCTTGGAGAGAGTTGACCTTAGAGATTGAAGAAACGCTTTCTTCTTACCTTCAGCCATAGTGACTATATAGATGTCCTATAAAGAAAGAGAGAAGAGAAGTCAACCTACATATGTGTAGATGTTTTCGAGTGTATCTAAAACGATCACATTCCAACATCTACCTGATCTAATGTGACACAATGATATACCATAAATCATTTTGAATGGTAGAAGAACTAAAGGCAAATTTGATAGCTCAAGATGGCACACCGGATCAAGCCATATGACCATGTGACAAATTGAGACTATATTTGTAATTATATACGAAATAAAGACATTATGTATGTGTAACATACATTTCCAAGGTGTCTGCTATCATTGTTAATGTAAGAAGAGACATAATCTATGTTGTCGTAAGAAACTAAAGCTCAAGATAACACACCCGGTCAAGCCCTATAACCAGTGAAAAATTGAGACTATAGAATTTACAACTGCATAGAAAAGAAATTAACAATAGTAAAAAAAGTCACAAATTATCATTTGGTAAGAATGGGTAGCTCAAGATAACACACCCGGTCAAACCATATGACCATGTGGCAAATTG
This sequence comes from Adiantum capillus-veneris, assembly GCF_014529385.1. NCBI lineage: Eukaryota > Viridiplantae > Streptophyta > Polypodiopsida > Polypodiales > Pteridaceae > Adiantum > Adiantum capillus-veneris. The sequence continues at coordinate 39,761,423 of NC_140957.1, forward strand.
AGGCTATTCTAATTTCTTCTACATAAGTCTATTTCAATTTTGGATTGTCCCAGTACCTATATACACGTTTACGATTGATAATTGATACTAAAAGCTTAAATAAATCTCTACAAGAAGAAACGCTTTAGAGTTTCTTTCATTTCGGTCTGCACACAAACTGATCGCTTATGCTACTTCAAAAGAACTTGAAAAAAAAAATCTTTAAGTCTTTGAAAAAGACATCACACACCTACGGCCTCACACACCCGGCTTGAGACTTAATGTACATTCTTTATTGAGTTAGTACCACACTATCACTAAAAATTGTGAGTATGAAAAAAAAGGATTGAAGCTTACAAAAAAGTTTAACACTAATGCATTAAAAACATTTTAAGTATGGGATACACGTTTTAATGTTTGAATCGAAACTTGACTTGAAAAAAAACGACATAATATAGCAAGATTTAGATTAATCGCCAACAAATGCTTCAAATTATGATCTAAAAACCCGAATAGTTCAAGTTTATTGTTTGCCCCTATTTTCTTTGATTAAAAATTAAAAATGATTTTGGCGATCCCGATTCCCAAATCCCGATTCTCTGCAGGCTGCAGCAATGTGCATTGTGCAAAGTGCATTGTGCAATGTGCACCAACCTTCAAGCCAACTTTCAAGTTTCAAGACAAGTTTTTTTTAAAAAAAAAACAACTAATTGCTGAATGCTAAAGCTTACGTTCTCTGTCAAGCTTGAGATTCGAGAATCAAGATGGAATCCCGGAAGCCTCGCACTGCGCAGGTCTACAGGCAGTCTCGTAGGCTGCACTGTGAAGCTCTCGGCAGGTCGGAGAGTCGGAGATGCAGGTCTGCAGGCAGTCGCAGGCTGCACTGTGCAGCTCTCGGCAGGTCGAAGAGTCGGAGACGCAGGCGGCAGCAGGGCGCTTCAAGGAAATCTGTATAGCATGCACGAGCTTGGCTGCTCAAGGCTGGGACGACGGCAGGGCAGAGGGGAGTACTCACTGCTCAGGAGTTAGTAGATAACGAAAGGGCAGTCCCGTTAATTTTAGGGATTTGTGCCTTGTACATGCGTTCACACCATGGTCACACTTTAAAATAACTTCAAAGGTCGCGATTCATTGCTCACTGGCAAGTTGAAGGCAACTGCTCAGTGCTCACAATATCATCAAACTCCAAATCTTCACTAAACTTACTGTAAAGAACTCGTAAAATTTGAAATCGGTTTTTGAAGGGCAATGGGATGACCGGCCCTTCTAATGACGGATGAGAGTAATTTTCTTCCTTCGCAATTGAAGGGCAACTTCAATTTGATCCCTTCAAATGCAAGGTTCTTCACGGCTCAAACCTTCCTACGCAGGGTTAAGAGCCATTTGAAGGGCAGAAGGGCGTCAAAAACTATCATTGCACACATGCATAAACAAAGAATGCACACACACACATTGAGAGAGGAAAAGAGAGAGACAGAGAGAGAGAGAGAAGAAGAAGAAGAAGAAGAAGAAGAGAGTCTTAACGTTGTAGGAAACTATCCCAAGAGACCTTAAAGATCTAGTCGACGAGGAGTTGAAATCAAGACCTATTATTCATGAGGGAAATGGCATAACCAATCTATCACACTTGGGTGATAGAAAAGTTATACCATTTTCCTCCTTTTATTGGCGTGCACACACACCCACACACACACACCCGAGAAGAAGAGAGTTTAATTTAACGTCGTAAGAAACTACTTCAAGAGACCTTAAAGATCTAGTCGACGAGGAGTTGAACTCAAGACCTGTTATTCAAGAGGAAAATGACATAACTAATCTACCACACTTGGGTGATAGAAAGGTTATACCATTTTCCTCTTTTTATTGGCACGCACACACACACACACACACACACACACACACACACACACATGAGAAGAAGAGAGTTTTAACGTCGTAGAAAACTATCCCAAGAGACGTTAAAGATTAGGTTAGATGTAGACTTACGTTAGATTAGATTTAGGTTTTATTTAAGTTAGATTAGATTAGATTTATGTTTATTTTTAGTTAGATTAGATTTATGTTTAATTACGTTAGATTTAGATTTACGTTATATTAGATTAGATTTAGGTTTATTTTGAGTTTAAGATTAAATTAGATCTATATTTATGTTTGATAGATTAGTTTTTTTTAGATTTAGGTTAGATTTTAGTGCATGTCAATGAAGGTGCGCTCATGATGGTAAGCATTGTATGAAAAACACTTGCTCATATGAAAAACACTGAAAAAGACTCTGTTTTCTTACATGAGAAAATTTCTTGCGCTCACAGCCTCGACAGTCCATGCGGACCAGCAATTCCACCTGCATGTTCGACTGCTGCTACCATACAATAAGCCGTCATGATCAGCCAATGGAAGAGAAAATTGAGCCTACACACAAATTAGTGATGCAAGATGACGATTCCATGGGTCTCACTCTCTCTCTCTCTCTCTCTCTCTCACACACACACACACACACACACACACACACACACACCACAGCCCATCAAATCTAGAGTAAGAATTAAGTGCTTTGAGCAGGCATCAGCTACATTGCAAGAATGGCGTACTCGCATGCTACAGACAAAGATCTACTTTTAAAAGATGTTAAGATGCTACATCTAGTGAAGAGGCAAAGGGGTTTTGTCCACTACATGCACTATCATGTAGACGTGGGTGTGTAGATTTCTTGTACCCACAAATATAGGCATTGAACAATAAAGATGAGATTATAACACGGTGGTTCTGATCTCCGTGCACCTCTAGACCGAGGTGTGCGGGGATTGCACATGACTAGAGAATGTGAGGTAGTTTACAATGTGAACAGAGAGAGAGAGAGAGAGAGAGAGAGAGAGAGAGAGAGAGAGAGAGAGAGAGAGAGAGAGAGATAAAAGACGAAGAATGCCAATAGAAGATTAAATTTGTTGTCTAGGTTATAAGATTTTTACCCTCATTACGAGTAGTGACGAGGATATGGGGCTGTCCAACCGAAACACCTATCTCTCAACGAGGATCCTATGTCCTTGTAATCAATGCAAGCATGCTGTGCGACGGACAAGACACATTTCTTTGCAGCATGTTTGCGAATTTGGCGAGTTCGATCCATCTATTATAGATCCAGTTGTTGCCAATTATAACTCGTCGGACTCTGACGCTGGCCAACAGGCAACAATCTTGCAACCCAATAGACGAGTTCGCAGGCGCTTTGGTCAAGCAGCATATGTGAGGCCACAAGATGTAGCCTCTGACAGCTTGGGGGATGATCATGCAGACCACATTCCCAACGAGGCAATGTTTGAGCCTGAGATGGATGAAATGATCGAGACTATCATGGATTCAGAAAGGCTTATCTATGATGATATGAAAAGTGAAGCCGATACACCATTGTATAATGGAGCACGTGTGTCTAGATTGAAAGCGCTCCTGGTTCTTCTCAACATGCAGGCAAAGTTTGGATGGAGTGACACTAGCGTCACAACGCTTTTCAGGTGATCTATTACAATTAGTTTACTTTAATAAAACTCTATATGTATAATGATCTGATAGAGTTTTACACAATTGTACCGTATTTTTATGTTGTGTAGATTGCTCAAAGAGCACATACTGCCAGCTGATAATGTGATGCCAGATTCGCGAGAGGAAGAGAGAAAGATTTTGCGAAACTTGGGGATGGATTACAATTCGATCCACGCTTGTCCTAATGACTGCATTCTTTTCAGAGGGGAATACATAGACATGGAGAAGTGTCCGAAATGTGATTCCGAGAGATATCGAGTAGATCTCCATAAAACAAAAATTATGCAAATGGTTTTGCAAAATTTTCCTCTGCTTCCTCGCATCAAGAATTTCTTCGAATGTAAGTCCATGGCTGCCCTAGCATCATGGCATGAGGAGAATAAATCTTCGGATGGAGTGCTACGGATTCTTGCAGATTGCGCAGCCTGGAAACATATAGATGAAAGATGGTCGGATTTTGCCAGGGAAGTTCGAAATTTGCGCTTAGGCCTGGCTATGGATGGCGTACATCCATTTGGTTAAAGATCAACATCTTACAGTGTATGGCCCATTGTCATCGTCAACTACAACATTCCCCCGTGGTTGACTACGAAGAAGGGGCACCTATGGCTAAGCTTGATTGTGCCGGGGCAATATAAAGTGAAGAATATGGATGTGTATCTTTGTCCACTATTGGAAGAGCTACAACAATTGTGGATTGGCATAGAAGTGGTGGATATGAGCCGACACATAGGTCGACGGAATGCTTTGATCAGAGGCATTCTAATGTGGACCATGCATGACTATCCCAGACTAACAGAATGCTCAGGTGATTTACACTCCTCACTCAAACACTGTAAATCTTGGTTTTTCTCAAGCTTATCTATTATCATGTGTATACATGCAGGGCTTCAAACAAGCGGATAATCCCATGCTAAGACAGTGGTATGTGGAGCGTCATTACTCTGGTGCACCATTGCGTGTTCCTACTCCGGCCGCATCTCCCTCTTTTTCGGAGCATTTAGAGCGCTCTGAAGCTTCAGTGTCGACGAGACGATCTTCACACTCGTCTAGGCACCGGCGCTCTAGTGGTGTGGCGATGGCGGTTGTTGTGGGGATGCCGCTGCCAATGCTTCAACACCGCCTCGTGTTCGACGAGGATCTTTACCCTCCCCTTCTTTGCCCGCCTCGACACCAGCCACGGCATCGCCATCGACACTAGGTTTTGTGCGGCTGACGGCCGTTCCTAGCGGGTACACACCACTAGCTACTCCTCCAGGAGTCACTCCAGTGGACACTCCTCGCTTCGGGGCCCAGACTCTAGTGGAGACACCTGACATCCATACCCCGGTCGACACGTCGCTAGAGACCCCTACCGGGACACCCAGGTTCACACGTTACCGGCGAGAGGGCTTGCCTTACTCCGTCGACTTCAGCGGCGGCATCATCTTGGATAATGAAGGCAAGAAGGTGATTTCGCGCATACGTGGTCTTTGCTCTCAGGTGTTTAGACACTACATACTAAACACCTGGAGTGAAGTACCTAGTGATTTAAAAGACAGAGTCATCAACATGCTTCATGACAAGTTTCCCATTCCAACACGGGTGGAAGCAACATGACAAAAGGAAGCAACAAAAGGAGGCAGCCAGAGCGCGAGTAGAGGCAGGGATCTCGCACCACTTGGGGAGCGGCGGGTGGGCATCATTTGAGGCCGATTTTGTAAGTGTTTTTTCATTGCTCTTTATGTTTGATAGTTTAGGGTTTATGGGTTTTTAAATTCTAACATAATGGATTCTTTGTATGTTTTGACAGTGGTTGATGACAGGACGTAATCCCACACCGTACGAGCACGATTACGCAGGCAAGAAGGGCTTAAACGCCCTGATGGACATTCTGAGCTGTTCTCGTGGCAACATGGTTAGTATTAGGGTTTACTCTTTTTCATTTGTTGTATTGTTTTATAAATGTCGCTATATGTTTATACTTACAGAAAGCTGTCTTATTGTTTTTTTTTTGCAGAATTCGACAGATACGCCGCTTGGACGCGATGAGACATCTGATTAGACGATGTCAGTCTAGCCGTAGCTAGATAGAATTAGTTTCTTTTTGTCATAGCTTATGTATCATGAGACGACTTTTATACGTCTTTTTGAAAACCATGTATATTTTTTCAATAATGACAATGGTGTTGTAACTATTACATTTGCAAAGTTTAACAATCAAGTGATTTTGCCTATGATGTGTACAATTGTCATTGATTTACTTTCATCAATTTACGCTTTTCAGTTTTGCATCTTTATTTTGCAAACAATATGTAGTATGGATGATGGAGTTAATGGTTATATTGTCTTGTGGGTGACTATTTGGGTCTATATCTACCTTTGCACTTTTTTTCAAAGGTGATACAATGAAACATTCAATATGGTTGATGGGTGAATGCCCTGCCACCAAATGTTTTTCCTCTTGAGCGTCGCTATGACCGTCGCTATATAAGGCTCTGCAGCGTCGCTATAAACGTCGCTATAGATGGCCTGCAAATGCCGCTATAACCATTATGGCGACGTTCCCGTATCGACGCTGTTAGCAACGGTCTTAGCGACGCCGGGGGTTATAAAAACTCAATGTATTTCCGTCGCTAACAACGTCACAAGAGCACACAACCTCTTGTAGTGATTTTTGAGTTGATCTTGTTTCTTTTTTAGAGCGACGATTTTATTGTTGGAGTTCTTTTTTTTCAAGTGTGTATTTTACTTCCAAGGCTCTATAATTCACTTGATTTCACTTTGAACGCATGATCAGAAACGACTCTCTCCTAGTTGCACTACGTACTTCTTGACATAGTTTCTGGTGAACCCGCCACAAATTAGCTAGAGTGAGGGTTCAAAAGCTTCAGTCAGGGTGTCTAAACAAAGCTTTACAGGTATGGAGCAACAAGAACAACATGGGAAAGCTAAATTTTCAGCTTACATTTTATGCATTTTGCTTTGTGGGACCAAATGCTACAATGTAAATAGTGTCATATGTGAGAAAAAAGTTGCCACGGTTGCAATCGTGTACATACCTTATCGGGGAGGCAAGGCCTTGGATATGGAATTGATGCATGTTTTATCACCTTAAAAAATGATTATTTTGTTGTTAAATGTACAAATGTCAAGTATCTCAAATCGACATGCTTGTTTTGGTTAGAAATTTCAATGCAATTGATCTCAGCCAAAAATAGTAGGTTTCATGTGTGGCCATAAAAGATGTGGCAAAAAATCTTGATAAGTGTGAAAATAAAGTTCAAAATGTAGTTTGAGCACAAAGGAACGTATCCACAAAGTTAGGGATTTTACCCAATTCATTTGGATTTTTTAAAGACAAAAAAATTATTTGTCGATAGAAGATGGCCTTAAAATGGTAAAATTTAGCCCAAAAATAGCACGGAATAGCTCAAAATGCAAAATTAATCATGGTCACATCTCTTATCAAGTTTAAGGAGATTCTATAAAGCCAAAAATGAGTTTTTTGGGTATTGAATGAGAGAGATACAACAATTCTAAGTGGAGGTGATAGTGTAGTCCCATGCTATTTACACCCAATAACCAAGGTTGTGAGGCAACCAATTAGGGTTTCTCTCTTCAAATTAACTGCCTTAGTTTTCATGAAATGGTCTTGATGAGTAATTGAGGTATAAAATTAGGGTCTTTAAGAGGGCATCTGAGTACTATATCTATGCAATTAAAAGAAAGGTTACACCAAATCATCACACACACAATATTTTTTAATTGGATCTTGGTTCCTTTTTAGAGTGAGGATTTCATTGTGTAATTTTTTTCTTTTCAAGTGTGTATTTTTATTCCAAGGTTACACAATTCACTTGATTTTATTTTGAACCCCCATAGTCGGAGGTGACATTGTCCTAACTGCACTACATACTTCTTGACATAGTTTCTAGTAAACCTGACACGATTTAGGCTAGAGTGAAGGTTCAAACGCTTCATTCAGGTGTCTAAACAAACTTTTAAAGCTATGAAGCAACAAGAACAACGTTGGAAATCTAAATTTTCACCTCATTTTTTATGCATTTTGCTATGTGAGACCAAATGCTACAATGTAGATAGTGTCATATGTGAGATTTTTGTTACCACAATTGCAATCGTGTACATACCTAGTCGGGGAGGCAAGGCCTAGGATATGGAATTGATGTATACTTTATCACATCAAAAAGTTTTAATTTTCTTTATAAATGTACAAATTTTAGGTGTTTCAAAGTGGCATGCTTGTTTTGCTTAGAAATTTCAATGCGGGCGATCTTGGCCAAAAATAGTAGGTTTCATGTGTGGCCATAAAAGATGTGTTGTTCAAAAACCTTGACAAGTGTGAAAATGAAGTTCAAAATGTATCTCAAGCCCAAAGGTACCTTTCCACAAATTTAAGAATTATATTTAGCTCATTTGGAATTTTTAAAGCAAAAATAATCTTTCTTTGACTAAAAATCAGTATAAAATGGTTAACAATAGTCCAAAAATAGCATAAAATAGCTCAAAATTCCACATCAATGATGGTTTCATCATTTACCAAGTTGGAGGAGAGTCTATGGAGCCAAAAAGGAGTTTTTTGGGGCATTGGGTGAATGAAAGGAGATAGAATAGTTATATTAGGGAGGGTGCTAGTGCAATCCCTTGCTATTTACACCAAATAACCAAGGCTGTGAGGCAACCAATTAGGGTTTCTGTCTTCAAATTAAGTGCCTCACCTTTACTGAAATGGTCTACAAGGATTCAAAGTATAAAATCAAGATCTTTAACAAGGCAAATGAGCACTTTATCTGTGCAATTGGGAGCAAGGTTACACCAAATCATCAGATACACAAGATTCTTGAGTTGATTTTGGTTCTTTTTTAGAGTGATAATTTTGTTGTTGGAGTTTTTTTTTCTAGTGTGTATTCTTCTTTGAAGGTGTCACAACTCACTTGATTTTAGTTTGAATCCTCATAGGAAAATGTGACGCTATCCTAGCTGCACTATGTACTTCCTGACATAGTTTCTAGTGAGCCCAACGCAAATTAATTATGTTATATCACAATAAAAAATGCTTTTTTTTTTGTAAACTTACAAATGCTTGTTTCTTAGAAGTTCAATATAGGCGATCTCGGGGGAAAAGAGTAGGTTTCATGTGTGGCCATAAAAGAGGTGTCCAAAAAGCTTGAAATGTTTGAAATGAAGTTCAAAATGTAGTTTGAGCCCAAGGGAAAATTTCCACAAATTTGGGCATTTTCCTGAACGCATTTGGATTTTTTAGAAACAAAAAAGTCATCTTTGACTAAAAATGGCCATAAAATACCTCAAAATGCCACATAAATGCTGGTTTTGCCATTATCAAGGTAAAGGGAGTCTATGGAGCCAAAAATGAGTTGTTTTGTGCATTGAATGAGGGAGATACAATAGTTCTAAGCAGAGGTTGCTAGTGCAATCCCTTGCTATTTACACGCAATAATAAAGCCTGTGAGGTGATCGATTAGGGTTTCTCTCTTCAAATCAAGTCCCTAAGCTTCCATGAAATGGCCTTGATGAGGAATCGAGGTATAAAATTAGGGTCTTTAACAAGGAAAATGAGCACTTTATCTATGCTATTTGGAGAAAAGTTACACCAAATCATCACACACACAAGATTTTTGAGTTGATCTTTGTTCTTTTCTAGAGTGAAGATTTCATTGTTGGACTTTTGTTATTTCAAGTGTTGATTTTTCTTTAAAGGTTTTACAATTCACTTGATTTTTCTTTGAATCCTCATTGTTAGAGGTGATGCTCTCCTAGCTGCACTATCTACTTCTTGACATTGTTTTTAGTGAGCCCGACGCAAATTAGGCTAGAGTGAAGGTTCAAAAACTCCATTCAAGGTGTCTAAACAAAGATTTGAAACTATGGAGCAACAAGAAGAACATGGGAAATTTGAATTCTCACCTTAGTTTTTATGCATGTTGCTATGTGGGACCAAATGCTACAATGCAAATAGTGTCATATGTGAGAAAATGATTGCCATGGTTGCAATTGTGGACATGCCTTATTGGCGAGGCCCTGGATGTGGCATTGATGCATGGTTTATCACATTTAAAAATTATAGTTTGCTTTATAAATGTACAAATGTCAAGTGTTTCATAGTGGCATGCTTGTTTTTCTTAGAAAGTGCAATGCCGGAAATCTCGGCCAAAAATAGTAGGTTTCATGTGTGACCAAAATAGATGTATCCAAAGAGCTTGACAAGTGTGAAAATGTAGTTCAAAATATAGCTTGAGCCCAAAGGAACCTTTCCACAAATTTAGGGATTCTACCCTCATCAATTGAATTTTGGGGATGGAAATGGATGGAGCTTTGGAGGAAGCTTTTTCTATATTTTTTCTCAATTGACCAATTAAAAAAAAATTTGCTTCGCTCCAAAATCAATTTTGGGAGTGAGCTTTTTGAAGAGAGATTTTTTTCTTAATCCCTCTCTCTCTCTCTCTCTCTCTCTCTCTCGTAACCCAGGTGGGCAGCTTTGTAGAAACCCTAGGCCTGCCCGTGTCCCTCTCAGGATTAAGGGCGGCTTGTTGAGGGGTGTTAAGCCAACAAGCTCACACCTGCAGTTAGTTTAACATGCATCGACCGCTCACTCTCCCAACTCACTAAGTCTCACTCTGTGAGGACCTGCATCGGCCGCTCTCCCAACTCGCTCAGTCCCACTCTGTGAGGACCTGCAGGTCTCTCTCTCTCTCTCTCTCTCTCTCTCTCTCTCTCTCTCTCTCTCTCTCTCTCTCTCTCTCTCTCTCTCTCTCTCTCTCTCTCTCTCTCTCTCTCTCTCTCTCTCTCTGTGAGTCTCATTCTGTGAGGACCTGCATCGGCCGCTCTCCCAACTCGCTCAGTCCACAAAGAGCTGCTCAGACTCTCGGATCAGTCGCCAACGCTCTCTCTCTCTCTCTCTCTCTCTCTCTCTCTCTCTCTCTCTCTCCCTCTCCTGGGCGAGGGGCAGCCCTGTGGGGGGGGGGGTTAGCTCTGAGCTTTGCCTCGCTTTGCTCCAAGCCGATTCACAGCCCTTATCCAAGCATATTCAACTTGCCGACCTGTAGCGAACACTTTCAACCTGCTGACCTGCACTTCAATCCTGCGACATCTGCATTTGCAGCCCTACCCCCAAGCCGATTCAACACCTGCCTTCAACTCCACGGCAACCTGCTACAGGCCGATTCAACACCTGCAGCTTCAACTCCACGGCAACCTGCATTTGCAGCCCTACCCCCAAGCCGTTTCAACTCGCATCTCCAAACCTGAACTGCCGATCTGCATCTCAAGAAGGGAGCCATTTGCAACATTGAGCTTGCAACAATTTTCAACTCTGGCCGATTCAACCCTGCACTGCCGGTTTTCGATCTGCTCGTTTCACAGAGAGCATTTGAGCATTTTTAAAGCATTGATTTTCTACTTCAAGATCTAGTTCCTGCGCATGAGCATCTGAGCATGCTTTTGGGGCCTGGTTCGGCCCTGATTCTGGTTTTTTCTGGATCGCCTTGCCAACCCGTGCCTCAAACTCAAGCTCTAATCCCTGCGTGTGAGCATTTGAGCATTTGGAGAGAATGTTCTCACCAAAGCCATCTTCAACAAGTGAGAGGATGGCGACCAACAACACAATAGCATCGGGGAGAGACCGGGCTAGCTTTGCCGCTGTCTTGGCAGCCCCGAGCAAAACAGATCGCATCGGACAATTGCAAGATGCTCTCGACATGGTCATGGAAGAAAACCGCGACCTCAAAGCGCGCCTTAGCACGCTCGAGGCACGCTTTGACTCCATGGTCGGCCTCACAACAAACAAAGTGAAGGAAGTCGAAGAAAAAGTCACTCAAGCGCACACGATTGCACTTGCCAAAGTGGAAACTAGTGTGAAGACAGAATTGCGGGAACATCAACTTCAAGAAGAGAATGCCCTCAAGCTTCGCATTGGAGGACTGCCCCAAGCATGGGACGAGTGCAAACAAGATTACTGCAAATTAATCGACCTCCTCAACGAAACTCTTAAACCGGTCCATGTCGACTACGATGCGGTAGAATGTATCGTCAACAAATTCAACACCAAGCGCACACCTAGTGGACATGCCATTCTTGAGTTCAAAGACAAAGAGGAACAGCTCCGACTACTCCAGCAATCGCGTCTCCTTAGAGACACCGAAATTTGGATCGTCGAAGAACTCACCCCGACACAAATCAAGCACAAAGGCGAAGAGTTGAAAAAAGTGCGTGAAGCACGAGCCAAAGGCAAGTGGGCAGTATACCGTAGAGGGAAGGCCATCATCCAGGAGTTTCAAACTCCTAAACCGGCCCCTGCTCTTGCCCCACAGGACCCCCCTTACACTTTGCTTTTTCTTTTGCTGGACCCTCAGTCCTTAACTGATATGTATCCATTGCCCTCACTTAGAAGAAGTGGTTGTAATGTTTGTTTTTGGTCCCATGGGTCATATCTGACCTCCGTGGACGATAATTCAATCTATCTCTCTCTCTCTCTCTCTCTCTCTCTCTCTCTCTTTCTCTCTCTCTCTCTCTCTCTCTCTCTCTCTCTCTCTCTCTCTCTCTCTCTCTCTCTCTCTCTCTCTCTCTCTCTCTCTCTCTCTCTCTCTCTCTCTCTCTCTCTCTCTCTCTCGTGACCCAGGTGGGAAGCTTAGAAGAAACCCTAGAACTGCCTGTGTCCCTCCCAGGATTAAGGGCGGCCTGTCGAGGGGTGTTAATCCAACAAGCTCACCTGTAGTCAGTACAATCTCCACATCAGTTTAACCTGCATCGAATGCTTGCTCTCCCAACTCACTCAGTCTCACTCTACGAGGACCTGCTCCCAACTCGCTCTCCCAACTCTCTCAGTCTAACTCTGCGAGGATCTGCAGGTCTCTCTCTCTCTCTCTCTCTCTCTCTCTCTCTCTCTCTCTGTACAATCTCCACATCAGTTTAACCTGCATCGAATGCTTGCTCTCCCAACTCACTCAGTCTCACTCTACGAGGACCTGCTCCCAACTCGCTCTCCCAACTCTCTCAGTCTAACTCTGCGAGGATCTGCAGGTCTTTCTCTCTCTCTCTCTCTCTCTCTCTCTCTCTCTCTCTCTCTCTCTCTCTCTCTCTCTCTCTCTCTCTCTCTCTCTCTCTCTCTCTCTCTCTCTCTCAATACTCAATAACCAGCCTAGTCTCGCACCCCCTCAACCTGAGCGAAGATCTTTGTAATCCCACACAGTGGTCTCGCGCCACCTCAATTTCAAAGTGATTAAGAGTGTGATCCCACAACCTCTTAAACCCATGGCCTTCTCAAGCTTTGCTACAAGCTTGTGATCTCGCGCCCTCTCAAGCTGATGTCTACTAACGCCAGCAACACGCAACACAGATAGTGTATTTCTCCACTCCAAATGAAGGATATGGCTACTAAGGCAAGGACACCACTCCCAAAGACGCCCACAACCACACATCCAAGTTTTGCTATTGTTGTAGTGGCCCCGAGCAAAGCCAACCACATCGAACAACTACAAGCAGCTCTAGATAGAGCTATTGAACAAAATCATGACCTCAAGACTCGCCTTAAGAAACTCGAGGCTCAATTTGATTCTATGGTAGATCTCACTACCGACAAGGTGAAGCAGGTTGTAGAAAAGATCATTGAAGCTCGCTCATCAACACACGACATCACCAAAAAGATTGACACTACGATACAAGAGGTCTTGCAAGAGCGTCGACTGCAAGAATCCCTTTGCCTCAAGATCCGGATTGGGGGACTCCCCTCCCCATGGTGCACTGACGAGGACAGCCTAGAAGAAGCCATCACCAAGCTCAATGATACCCTTCAACCAGTTCACATAAAGCCCAAAACCATCTCTTACATCAATGATACACATAGGAAAGTAACACCTACACAATGTATCCTCACCTTCAAGGACAAAGAAGAGCGACCGTGGTTGCTATGCCAATCTTGCCTCCTCAAGGGACAAAACCTTTGAAACCGAATTCCCTTCTGCTGCATTTGAGCATTTTGAGACTAGATATATTCCTAATCCAGAGCACACATTACCAACCAATTTGTAATGTAGACCAACAATCTCTTCCCAGCCCTCTCAATTGGATACACCAAATCTTACAAAATGGCTTCATGAACAGGAGTCAACATACGGCTTTTGGGGCAGGCTATAGCAGTTCCCTTTTTGGGGGGTTTAATGATGCACCTTGTTGCCATCTATATGCAGCACTGGAGGGGTCACTATGTATAAATTGTGTATATCGTGTGCGTTCAAGGAATATTTATAAAGCTCCTTATCTATGAATTTTTGACGAATAAAATATACCCTTTTCCTATTCAATCTGTAAATTGTTCTCCCAAGTCCATTTTAGGTACCCTTTTGTATGTTAAAATGTGATAAGAAATAAATTTTAATAACTACTTTGCTCCACTCACGTGATAGTCACATAATTATCAAGTGACCCCCTTGAGATATAGCATCAAGAGCAGATCTCTCCCCCTTCTCTATCTCTCTCTCTAGAGAGAGAGAGAGAGAGAGAGAGAGAAAGAGGGACCAATTTTTGCTTTGGACTAGAAACAACCTTAGTACTCATAAGAGTGAAGCTTGCCATGGCAAGTCTGTTGCTCCCATCGTTGCCTGCAAACATGGAGGTGGTGAGTAATATCGAGGTTTTGGCCACCTTTGTGGTGAAGACAAGCGCCCAATTCAAGAAGTTGGCTCATGTCAATACAACAAATAACCCTAAGTTTGGATTATTTTTGGGTAATGGCCCTTGTGGCTCTAAGGCATCAATCAATGGAAAAAGAAGCACTTGGAGCAGCGGCTCTTTGCAATTGATGGTTTTGAAGATCTCTAGCTTAAGATCTATGCCATGGCTGATGAGGCTCGGACACCTACAAAAGCCCCCTTCTCTTGATGAGGTGAAGCCGCTATTGACATTAGGAGCTATCGAGAATAAGATATTGGAAGCAAATGTTCAAAAAACTAAACCTGCATTATTTGACCATTCAATATGCAAGACATATCTGCACTATTTGACCACTCAATATGCTAGTACATGACACAATCATAGGCCAAAATCTTTAAGCTTGTGCAAGGGTATATTACCAGATTCACTCCATATTCGAAAAAGAACTAATGATGAAACCTTGAGGTTTTTACACAGGATTGTCGATGGGTAAAGAAGACCTTTTTATTCAAAACAAGATGTTGTGTTGTTGTAACTCTATCAGGGCTCTATGCTTAGAGGGGCTTCGAACTCTTTTTATTTCCATGTATATAAGGCACTTCTAGTCATTTTATATTCCTCATGAAACTTTTAGGGTCAACCCAAATATGCACATCTAACTTTTTCCTGTATGAGGATTTTTTCTTTTCAAAAATGAGAATTTTAATTTTAATCCAATTACCATTATGAGAGAGAGAGAGAGAGAGAGAGAGAGAGAGAGAGAGAGAGAGAGAGAGAGAGAGAGAGAGAGAGAGAGAGAGAGAGAGAGAGAGAGAGGAAGATATATATATATATATGTGTGTGTGTGTGTGTGTATATATATAATCTAACAAAGCATCAAGAACAGTCTGTTAAAAAATTTGCGTGTAGTCCTTGAAACTAGCAAGAAAAGTGTTCATATCATCTTCTCATGCATAATCTTTGACTCCAGTTTTTTATGTAACAATACAATTTTGCCTCATTGTGACTCCAGTCGGAATATCCCAAGCCTGTTTTGTAGCTTTTATTGAACAAATGTGAGGAGCAATAGTGCGCTTCATAAACAACACAATTAATTCATGAGCCTGTGTATCTTTTACATCCCAACAAGATTTCTCAGCCGTAGACAAAACAACTATGGTAGCAACAATCCTACCACCAAAACTTGCAACATCTTCAACATTGCCTACATTCTTGGAACTAGGACATACATCAATGTCCTGCACAATGTTCCAAACTCCCTTTGACACAAGGAAATGTTGCATCATGTAAGCCCACATAGGGTAATTATCCCTATTAGTAACAAACATCTTCAATACACCTGTGTTGTTATCGGCCATGGAGAACGTCTACACCTGATGTGAAAAATGCCCAAAAAGAGGAGATAAAGCGGGAACAATACATGCTATATAGAACAAACCGTAGAAGATTGTAAGGGACATATTATGCAATAAACGGCACTGACAAAATTTTTCACAAAATGACAAAATAACATGCACAACATTGTATGTAGTGGAAATGGAGGCTGAAATGAGCTCAAATAGAAATTTAAGCAGACTAAACTCTACGAGTTCTCCCAAAATATTTGAACCTGCTAACGCTCGTCAAAGCTCACAAAAATTGGAGAAAGTGAGCGGGCGTGTGCTGGAGCTAATGGAGACTAAGCTTGGGAGGATGCAACTTGCTCTGATACCAATTGTTGGAATTAGTGTTGCAAGAAAACACGCACATCTTGGAGAACACAAAGGAAGCTCAAGGCACACAATGGAGAGTATATTACTTAGTGTGCAATGGAAAGATAGATGTCCCTAGAGTGATGGGCGTGTATACAATGCATAGGGGGTAAAACCTCCTAGTGAGAGAAAAAATTACCGTGACGGTCCTAAGTGTGTTCACACACATCACTACCACATGTACATGGTAGTAGAAACATCTTTTAAGGCCACACATAAAACCTACTATTTTTGGCCAAGATCGGCTGCTTTGAACATTCTAAGCAAAACAAGCATGCCACTTTGAGACACTTTGACACGTACATATTTATAAAGCAAATTGGAAATTTTTAAAGTGATAAAACATGCATCAATGCCACACCTAGGGCCTCATCTCCCTGTTAAGGTATGTACATAATTGCAACCGCCACGGCAACCATTTTCTCACATATGACACTATCTACATTGTAGCATTTGGTCCTGCATCGCAAAACGCATAAATAGGGAGGTGAAAATTGAGATTTCGCATGTTTTTCTTGTTGCTCCATAGCTTTAAAGATTTGTTTAGACACCTTGAACTAAGATTTTGAACCCTCATTCAAGCCTAATTGTGTCAAGTTCACCAAAAACTATGTCAAGAAGTACGTAGTGCAGCTAGGACATTGTCGCCTCTGGGCTTGAAAAAGTTCAAGTAAGTTGAAAAAACTTGGAAGAAAAATACACATTTGAGAAGAAGAAAATCTGGAAATGAGATCCTCACTCTAAAAAAAAACCAAGATCAACTCAAAATCTTGTTTGTGTGATGATTTGGTGATGTAACCTTGCTCCCAATTGCGCAGATAAAGTGCTCATTTGCCCAGTTAAAGACCCTAATTTTATACTTGGATTCGTTTTCAAGACCATTTCATGAAAGCTTAGGCACTTCATTTAAAGAGAGAAACCCTAATTGGTATTCTCACAACCTTGGTTATTGGGTGTCAACATCAGAGGACTACACTAGCACCTCCGCTTAGAACTGTTGTATTTCTCCCATTCAATGTCCAAAACAACTTGTTATTGGCTCCGTAGACTCCCTCTAACTTGGTAGATGAAACCATTATTGATGTGGCATTTTGAGCCTTTTCATGTTATTTTTGGGCTATTCTTGACCATTTTTAGTCGAAATTTCATTTTTTATCTTTAAAATATCCAAATGAGTTGGGTTAAATCTCTAAATTTGTGGAATGGTCTTTGAGCTCAAAATACATTTTGAATTTTATTTTCACACTTGTCAAGGTTTTTGGACACTTATTTTATGGCCACACATGAAACCCTACTATTTTGGGCCAACATCGCCCACATTGAACTTTCTAATTAGCAAAAACAAGCATGCCACTTTGAGACACTACATTTCAACAAAAAAAAACTTTTAAATGTAAGAAAGGTTGCATCAAATGCCACATTGAGGGTCTCACCTCCCCAATAAGGTATGTACATGATTGCAACCATGGCAACCGTTTTCTTACATATGACATAAACTACATTCTGGCATTTGGTCCCACATAGCAAAATGTATAAAAAGTGAGGTGAAAATTAAGATTTCCCATGTTGTTCTTGTGGATCCATAGATTTACAGATTTGTTAAGAAACCTTGAATAAAGCTCTTGAACCCTTACTCTAGCCTAATTCACATCGGATTGTACAAACTATGTCAAGAAAAATGTATTACAGCTAGGGTAGTGTCGCCTCTGACTATGAGGGCTCTAAGTAAAATCAAGAGAATTGTAGAACCTTGGAAGCAAAGGACACAGTTGAAAATAATTAAACTTCAACAATGAAATCCTCACTCTAAAAATGAACCAAGATCAACTCAAAAAAATTGTGTGTGATGATTTGGTGTAACCTTACTCCCAATTGTGCAAATAAAGTGCCTATTTGCCATGTTAAAGGCCCTAACTTTATACTTCAATTCCTCATCAAGACCATTTCATGAAAGCTTAGGCACTTCATTTTAAGTGAGAAACCCTAATCGATTGCCTCATGGCCTTGGTTTTTGAGAGTAGATAGCATGGGACTACACTAGCACCTCCGCTTAGAACTGTTGTATCTCCCTCATTCAGTGCCCAAAACAAGTCATTTTTGGATCCATAGACTCCCCTTTATCTTGATTAATAATGAAACCATCATTGATGTGGCATTTGAGCCATTTTATGCTATGTTTGGACTATTTTTTTAGCATTTATGGCCATTTTAATCTAAAAATGATTTTTTTGTCTTTTAAAAATCCAAATGAGCAAGGTAAAATCCCTAAACTTGTGGAAAGGTTCCTTTGGGCTCAAACTACAATTTGAACTTCATTTTCACACTCGGCAAAATTTTTTGATACATCTGTTATGGCCACACATGAAACCTACTATTTTTGGCCAATATCGCGTGCATTAAACTTTCTAAGCAAAACAAACATGCCACTTTGACACATTTGACATTTGTACATTTATAAAGGAAATTAAAAATTTTAAATGTGATAAGACATGCATCAATGCCACATCCAGGGCCTTGCCTCCCCAATAGAATATGTACACAATTAAAATTGTGGCAACCGTTTTCTCACATATGACACTATGTACATTGTAGAATTTGGTCCATAATAGAAAAATGCATAAAAAGTGAGGTAAAAATTTAGATTTTCCATGTTGCTTTTGTTGCTCCATATCTTTAAAGCTTTGTTTAGACACCTTGAATGAAGCTTTTGAACCTTCATCTAGCCTAATTTGCATTGGGTTCACAAGAAACTATGTCAAGAAGTATGTAGTGCATGCAGCTAGGACAGTGTCGCCTCTAGAGTCGAAGAAAAATCAAGTGAATCGTAGAACCTTGGAGGCAAATAAAATAATTGAAAAGAACAAAAATCTAGCAATAAAATATTCATTCAAAAAAAGGTCCAAGATCAAATAAAAAATCTTGTGTGTGATTATTTGTTGTAACCTTTCTCCAAATTGCATAAATAAAGTGCTCATTTGCTTGGTTAAAGACCCTAATTTTATACCTCAATTCTTGATCAAGACCATTTCATGGAAGCTTAGGAACTTCATTTGAAGAGAGAAACCCTAATTGACTGCCTCGCATCCTTGGTTATTGGGTGTAAATGGTAGGGGACTGCACTAGAAACCTCCCCTTAGAACGGTTATATCTCCCTTATTCAATGCCCAAAACAACTCACTTTTTGCTCCAAATGAGCATGGTGAAATCCATAAATTTGTAGAAAGGTTACTTTGGGATCAAACTACATTTTCACACTTTGTGAATCTTTTTGGATACATCTTCTATGGCCACACATGGAACCTACTATTTTTGGGCGAGATCGCCGACATTGAACTTTCTAAGCAAAGCAATCATGCCACTTTTAGACAACTGACATTTGTACATTAATAAAGCAAATCAGCATTTTTTAATATGATAAAACATGCATCAATTCCACATTCAGGGCCTCGTCACCCAAAAAAGGTATGTACATGATTGCTATCGTGGCATTTTCTCACATACGACACTATCTACATTGTATCATTTGGTCCCACATAGCACAATCCATAAAAAGTGAGGTAAAAATTTATATTTCCCATGTTGATCTTGTTTCTCCATAGCTTTAAATAAATAATATTTATTTAGACACCTTGAATGAATCTTTTGAACCCTTACTCTAGCCTAATTTGTGTCTAGTTCATCAAAAACTATGTCAAGAAGTATGTAGTGCAGCCATGATACTTCTGCCTTTGACTATGAGGGTTAGAAGAAAAATCAAGTGAGTTGTGGAACCTTGGAAGAAAAATATACACTTTAAAAGAACAAATCTCCAATAATGAAATCCTTACTCAAATAAAGAACCAAGATAAACTCAAATTTTTTGTGTGTGTGATGATTTTGTGTAACCTTCACCTCAATTCCTCATCAAGACCATTTCATGGAAGCTTAGGCACTTCATTTGAAGAGAGAAACCCTAATTAATTGCCTCACATTCTTGATTATTGGGTGTAAATGGTAGGGAACTGCACTAGAAACCTCCCCTTAGAACGATTATATCTCCCTTATTCAATGCCCAAACAACTCATGTTTTGCTCCAAATGAGTAGGGTGAAATCCCTTGATTTGTGAAAAGGTTCCTTTGGGCTCAAACTATATTTTCACACTTTGTGAAGGTTTTGGATACATCTTCTATGGGCACATGAAACCTACTATTTTTGACCGAGATCGCCCGCATTGAACTTTCTAATCAAAACAATCATGCCACTTTGAGACACCTGACATTTGTACATTTCTAAAGATAATCAACGTTGTTTTATATGATTGCTTCGTGGCAACCATTTTCTCACATATGACACTGTCTACATAGTAGCGTTTGGTCCCACAATAATAGCACAATGCATCAAAAGTGAGGTGAAAATTTAGATTTCCCATGTTGTTCTTGTTGCTCCATAGATTTAAAGCTTTGTTTAGACACCTTGAATGATGGTTTTGAACCCCTACTCTAGCCTAATTTGCGTCCGATTCATCAAACACTCTGTCAAGAAATATGTACTGCAGCTAGGATACTGTCGCCTTTGACTATAAAGGTTCGAAGAAAAATCAAGTGAGTTGTGGAATCTTGGAAGAAAAATTTACACTTGAAAAGAAAAAATCTCCAGCATTGAAATCCTTACTCTAATAAAGAACCAAGATCAACTCAAATTTTGTGTGTGTGATGATTTGGTGTAACCTTCTCCCAATAGCATAGATAAAGTGCTCTCTTGCCTTGTTAAATACCCTACTTTTATACCTCAATTCCTCATAAATACCATTGTATGGAAGCTTAGGAAATTCATTTGAAGAGATAAAACCTAAATGGTTTCTTTGCATCCTTGGTTTTTAGGTGTAAATGGCAGGGGACAACACTAGAAGCCTCCCCTTAGAACGGTTATATCTCCCTCATTCAATGTCCAAAACAACTTATTTTTTGCTCCAAATGAGCAGGGTGAAATCCCTAAATTTGCGGAAAGGTTCCTTTGGGATCAAACTAGAGTTTTACACTCTCTAAAGCTTTTTGGATACATCTTCTATGGTCACACATGAAACCTCCTATTTTTGGCCAAGATGGCCTGCATTGAACTTTCTAAGCAAAACAATCATGCCACTTTGAGACACCTCACATTTGTACATTTATATAGTAAATCATGATTTTTTAATATAATAAAACATGAATCAATTCCACATTCAGGGCCTCGCCTCCCCAATAAGGTATGTATATGATTTCTATCGTAGCAACCATTCTCTCACATATGACACTTTCTACATTGTAGCATTTGGTCCCACATAGCACAATGCATAAAAAGTGAGATGAAAATTTAGATCTCCCATGTTGTTCTTGTTGCTCCATAGCTTTAAAGATTTGTTTAGACACTTCAAGATTTTAAACACGCAACAGCAGAGGCATCCACAAAGCCTCAGTATGACAAAGCAAAAGAAGGCCATCCACCACAGCCTCAAGGGCAAGAAAAACCAGTTGCAATGATGCAACCGAGAGAGACACAAGAGACTACAAAGACATCTAGGCAGCTAGCAAGAAATGAAGACTCGCAATCAAATGATGAGGTAATCCTGTAAGTCAACAAATATGCAAGGCAAATGCAGGATATGATAGAAAGACTCCAATCAGCAACACTTAGCCGCAGCACAAAGGCTAAAGAACTAGAGATGGTGATTGACACTCTCCAAGGAGAGTTAGAAGACAGATTAAATGTCATCATTGATCTACAAAAGCAAGTGTAGGAAATGAAAGCTGAAGCTGAACAACATCAGCTAGCAAGAGATAAACAGCAGAAGGATATGAAGGAGTTAGGTGACTTACTTATGAAGTTGTCAGATGCTTGCAAAGCCAAAGATGAACAACTGATAGAAGTTACCAAAAAACTTCTAATCAGTTCAGAAGATTCAAGTGTAGTTAGATGTAGCGAACGCCTCCGTGCAATACTCAGAGCAGAAAATAAATGATTAGGCAACTTTTTTGTGGCAAATACAAGAAAAGCCCATAGTAGCCTCGATCAAAGGGACAGATGAAGTGTACAAAGCATTAAAGAAAAAGAACAAAGACCTCAAACTGGAGATAAAGCTGGAGCAGTCTCAACACAGAGACCTGGCTTTGATGCGGGTGCAACGAGAAGAAGAGTTGCTAAAAGAAATAGCCGAGCTTAAAAGAGTTAACCAGCTGCTGAGAGATGGAAAGTCGGAAACGCAAGAAGAGGCAGGAACTTCGAAGCAGCCTCAAATAGAAATACCCTCAGTAACATTTTCTGAATTGGAGACACAATCCACAATAGAGCTAAGTGGTGAGGAAGAGTTTCAGGTAACCATTACAGAAGAAGACACAATGCCCATGGTCTAGCTCTCAAAGGTTGAAGAAGATGCACTGAAAGAAAAGATTACACAAGAGGTAGATGAGCAGTGGAAGGCAACGATGGATTGGGAGTTGAGAGTTCTTCACTCCGTCAATGTTACACAACTCACCCCCAATCAAATCAATGCACAATGGCACCAACAGTCCCTGCTCTACCCTTTGATAAAAGTTGAGTTGCTATAGGTAAAAGAAAAGCTTTACACAGACATGCAAGTTCAAGGCGCAGATAAAGACCACCCGAAGTGGAGGTTGAGTTGGCTAAACAAAACCCAAGATACTTGATTCTGTACAGGAGAGCACCTGCAGCCTTGCAAAAAGATCTGACTTTTTGTCGTGTACCAAGAGTAAGGACCTGGATAGCACATGAGGCACTACTCAAGAAGCGGCCAACTTGGCTAAACTAGCCCGAATTGCCTGCTCCAAAAAATGGACCAGTGACTGAAGAATACATGGTGAAAACCCTAAAGGGTGTCATGTCATTCTTTAAAAGTCTACCTGATTTGTCATGTGCTATGCTATATAAGATCTGTCGAATGCTGCTCACATGCATCAAAGTGTTCAATGAGCCAGAGCAAGGAGGCGCCCCTTCGATGTCATTCCTCGAGGGTAACAAAGGTTTGTGCTATGATCTTAGTGGCCAACCTTCCGAAGAAGTCCTCTATGGCTTCTATGCCAGATGCATGTTTCTACCTTCACACAATATGTTGACGTTTGAGGAAGCGTTCTACACGAAATTCTTCACTTGGCAAAAACAAAGATATTTGCACTAGTGATCAACAATCTGACCTCAAGGTTTGTAGGCTACTCAGCAGTGGAGCTGAAGAACAAACTAACTATGCAGTTTTTTCAAGTGCTAGATAAAGAAAGGAATATAAGATACCAAAAAACATTGAATGCGCTTAAAGACTGCCTTGCCATCCGCCAGCCCGAAGACTACTTCAGCCCATAAAGTTGTGTCAACGAACGACACAGGCGAGGAGGGG
Organism: Adiantum capillus-veneris; assembly: GCF_014529385.1. NCBI lineage: Eukaryota > Viridiplantae > Streptophyta > Polypodiopsida > Polypodiales > Pteridaceae > Adiantum > Adiantum capillus-veneris. The sequence goes on from NC_140957.1 coordinate 39,784,716, forward strand.
AGGAATGTTAGTAGCAAGCTAACACAGATACCATTTTTCGGAGTTCTCATTGTAAAACACTTATTATTTTGATAAATCGAGAATATTGTAACTCCTATTTTCTCGGATAAACTCTATAATTAATAAGCCAGGGCTACAAGCTTCCAGATTATATCAACCTGTCATTACCCATCTTTGGTAGAACTCCCAGATTACTAGTTTTGACCACCACAAACCTTGACTAAGGTATAAAAGCCAATTTTTGTAAGTTATTCTCATGTTTTTGGATAATGAAATACACGGTGTGAGCTAACGACGCTCACTCCTCTCCTTCTCGCGCTTCCTACTCCCTCCCCAGTTGTCACATTGCAGTCATGTTTGTTGCATTGCAACCGCAGGCAAGAGCTCTATGCATTGATGTAACCACATCACAATAATTCGTAGCTTCTGGCGTCACCGAATTGCAGCCTAATTTCATCATAACCAGAAAATTTACACTTTCAAATCAAAAACTAAGCATAGGTGGGGTATTGGGGCATCATTGGTAAGCATTTAGATGCATTCTGGGTCGAAAACGACTAGGTCAAAAATCCACAACTGTTAATAATCGCGATTTTGGAACTTGACCTAAAGTGGGGTATGAGACCATAAGCATGTGTGCTTAGGTCTTATAAACATATCCTAGAAGTTTCGTTACATTTGGATGTCATTTGATGATGTAACGGATGTGATTTGTTTGCCGATGAGCGATTGGCTTTTGGTGATTTTTTGAGTGTAGCTTGAGTTAGATGTGAGTTGTTAGTTGTTTTCTAAGAGATTGACAACCTCTTGTAGCCTCTATGCACTAGTCAAATCAGCTTCATCCCATGGATTGACAATTTAATCGTGGTTCTCGCTAATACTACAATAAGATAGCATGGTGAGGTTAGACATGCATCCCACAAGAAGCTTACAGTTTCTTAGATGGATTTTTGAGATACAATCAACTTCTGGTTGACCCAAAAGGTTAGCATAACACCGTTTTTGCAACGGAATGGGGTATTTTTGCCTGTCGGGTTATGCCTTTTGGGTTAACTAATGCTCCAGCCACCTTTCAAAGATTGATGAGCCATGCTTTTAAAGAATATCTTAGGAAATTCTTGGAAGTGTATATGGATGATCTATGCATACATTCATCAATCTAACTTGAACATTTTGAACACATCAAAAAGGTATTCAAAAAATGTAGCTTTTTAGGATTTTCCTAAATCCTAAAAAGTGCACATTCATGGGTAGACAAGGAAACATTCTTGGACATATAGTGTCTAAAAATGGCATAGCTACTGATATTGAAAAAATTCATGTCATTGCTGATTTGCCAAGATCAAAAACATTCAAGGGGGTTCAAGCCTTCATGGGGCATTGTGGATATTATAGATGGTTCATTTACATGTAAGCTTTAATTGCAAAACCCATGTATAGATTGATTACACACTTTGAGTGGACCAAGGCATCTGAAGAATTCTTCATAAAGCTTAAGCAAGCTCTAACCTCAACTCCAATATTGAAAGCACCAGATTGGAATAAGATATTCCACATACATGTAGAGCTTCCAATTTTGCTATAGGATGTATACTAGCTCAACCAGAAGACAGGAAAATTGACTTTCCTATTTCTTATGCTAGCCGACACTTGAACACGGCAAAAAATATTTACACTACCACTGAAAGATCAGGGTTAGGAAGGATCTATGCCATTAAAAAGTATAGACATTACCTATTAGCCAACAAGTTTGTGCTCTTTGTAGACCACCAAGCTTTATTGTATTTGGTCAACAAGCCATGCAGCACAGGAAGAATAGCGAGATGGTTCATCATTCTTCTAGAATTTTATTTCACTGTGGTTGTAAAAAAGGGCACTACACATTAAAGAGCAGATCATTTGTCAATGATTGTTTCAAAAGAATCAACTAAAGGGGTAGACAATGATCTACCAAATGCCTATTTGTTCTCTGTGAAAATGATACCTTGATGGTTGGAAAACATGGTATCATTGATGACAATATATATATGTGTGTGTGTGTGTGTGTGTATACACACACACACACACACACACACAGATAAATATACGTGTGTGTGTGTGTGTAGATGGAAGAGAGTGAAATAGAGAGAGAGAGAGAGAGAGAGAGAGAGAGAGAGAGATCCGATAAATATATATATATATATATATATATATATATATATATATATATATATATATATATATATATATATATAGAGAGAGAGAGAGAGAGAGAGAGAGAGAGAGAGAGAGATTGAGAGATTGAGGGATTAAAAAAAAAAATCTCTCTCCAAATAGCTCCCTCCATGGATTGATTATGGAGCAAAAGCAAGTTTCTTTTTGGAATTGGTTAGTTGAGAAAAAATTCAAAAAAATCTCTCCCCAAAGCTTCCTTCAAATGCTCTCTCAAAACCTCTACTCTTGGAAGTTTTGGAGATAATAAAATGATTTTTCAATTGAAAGTGGTGATAGAATGGTCAAAAAATAGCATAAAATTCTCAAAATGCCACATCAATGATGGTTTTATCTTTTATCAAGTTGGAGGAGAGTCTGTGGAGTAAAACATGAGTGGTTTTGGGCATTTAATGAGGGAGATACAACAGAGTCTAAGCGAAGGTGCTACTGCAGTCCCCTGCTATTTACACCAAATAATCAAGGTTATGAGGCAACCAGTTAGAGTTTCTCTTTTCCAATGAAGTGCCTAAGACCTTCCATGAAATGGTCTTGAGGAGGAATCCAAGTATAAACTTAGGGCCTTTAAGAGGGCAAAGGAGCACTTCATCTGCGCAATCGGGAGCAAAATTACACCAAATCATCACACAAACAAGATTTTTGAGTTGATCTTGGTTCTTTTTTAGAGTGAGGACATTTATTCTTTTCAAGTGTGTATTCTTCTTCCAAGGTTCCACAACTCACTTGATTTTGCTTCAAACCCTCATAGTCAAAGGCGACAGTGTCCACAACTCACTTGATTTTTCTTCAAACCCTCATACTCATAGTCAAAGGCGACAGTGTCCTAGTTCCACTACATACTTCTTGACATAGTTTTTGATGAACCCGACTCAAATTAGGCTAGAGTAAGGTTCAAAATCTTTATTCAAGGTGTCTAAACAAAGATTTAAAGTTTGGAAGCAACAAGAACAACATGGGAAATCTAAATTTCCACCTCACTTTTATGCATTCTGCTATGTGGGACCAAATGCTACTATGTAGATAGTGTCATATGTGAGAAAATGGTTGCCATGATAGCAATCATGTACATACCTTATTGGGGTGACGAGGCCGTGAATGTGGAAATGATGCATCTTTTATCATATTAAAAAATGATGATTTGATTTATAAATGTACAAATGTCAGCTTTCTCAAAGTGGCATGATTGTTTTGCTTAGAAAGTTTACTCCCGGCGATCTCGGCCAAAAATAATAGGTTTTATGTGTGGCCATAGAAGATGTATCCAAAAAGCTTCACAAAGTGTGGAGATGTAGTTTGAGCCCAAAGGAGCCTTTCCGCAAATTTAGGGATTTCACCTTGCTCATTTGGAGCAAAAAATGAGTTGTTTTGGGCATCGAATAAGGGAGATATAATCGTTCTAAGGGGAGGTTTCTACTGCAGTCCCATGCCATTTAAATGCTATAACAAAGGATATGAGGCAACCAAATAGGGTTTCTCTCTTCAAATGAAGCTCCTAAGCTTCCATGAAATGGTCCTTATGAGGAATTGAGGTATAAGATTAGGGTCTTTAACAAGGCAAGAGAGCACCTTATCTACGCCAAATCATCACACACACAAGATTTTTGAGTTGATCTTGGTTCTTTTTTAGAGTGAGGATCTCATTTCTGGAGATTTGTTATTTTCATAAGTGTATATTTTTCTTCCAAGGTTCCACAACTCACTTGATTTAGCTTCGAACCCTCATAGTCAAAGGCGACGGTATCCTAGCTGGACTACATACTTCTTGACGTAGTTTTTGAGGACGCAAATTAGGCTGTGGAGGTGGAAGGTGTTTCTTTTGTTCCATGTTCCTGTGTTTGCTTAAACTTTGTAGTCTCCTCTGGTGCAAGACTTGCTGCCCTTTCCAGCTCTCGCTCTTGCTCTTTGTGTTGCTCTTGTGTAGTAGTTGCCTGTTGTGAAGAATCATTTGCCTTTTGCTGTTCAGGCTCTTGTGTAGCTTCGAATGCTTTCTCTTGTTCAGGCTCAACTTCTTTAGTTGGCTCATTTGTGGTGTCTCTAACTGCCGGTGATGGTGGCCGGCTCGGCATGGGTTGATCTTGGTGTTCAGAGACAAGAGAAGAGATGCGGGGAGACACATCACCTTGAGCATGTTGTGCTTCTCCTTGTGCAGTGGTCTCCTTTTCTCTCTTTTGTTCTTCTTCCTCTTTTGCCTTCCTTGCCGCTTCTTCGTCTTTCTTTAGCTTTAAAGCTTCTGCTTCTTGGTACATACGTTCCAGTGCTTCAACGGGTTCTTTAGCCTCTTTCCTGGTGTGATGCTTGGTCCTTGGTCTCTTAAGTCCACTAGGCACCCATTTTTCCGGGTCCTTTCCTTATGCTTGTCGGCTGCGTTGGTATGCATGTTTTTCTCTTTCAACCTGGCCTGCTTTTGCATGGGCTCTTCTTGGTGTGCTGCCACGGCTTTTCTCTTCATTTCCTCTCTTCGTGCTCTCTTTTCTTCATTATCTGAGCTTTCATTGCTGTGCCTTTCCGGCAAGCTTTCAACCGATTCTTCATCTGATTTGTAGGATCTCTTGGCCGATCTTGTACCTCAAGGAGATGGTTGAGTTGACAGTATCCAAATGTCTTGGTCTGAGACAGGTGGTAGGTTGTCAGCCATGCCGATGGCATGGTATGCAATCCTTGTCAATACCTCTGGTGCACATAGGTAAGTAATCTTTCCTTCTTTCTTTGTGCCTTTCAGAGTGGTCAAGACATATTGTGCATGGTCCAGTGGTTGCCTGGTTGTTGACTTGAGGACTTGAATGAAAGTGGTGGCAACCGCATGATTTGGCATGGTATACCTTGGTGGCATTTTAGCCAGAAAGTGGAAATGCTGGTGGTTTAACCTGGCTAGCTCTTCCACCTGCTTGTGAATTAGGTCTGCAAAGGTGGCTGCGGTGGTTTCTTTGGTGAAAGTATCTGCTGTTTTCTTGTCCCTTGTCCTCATCAACATTCCTTTAGTGGGTAGTATGAGTGCTTCTGCCACTATTTCCTTGGTTATCACCGCTTTAACTTTATTCCCCTGAGGGTCAAAAATTTGGGCAGTTCCATATTCTTTAATCATGGATAAAAGCTCGTAAGATTTTGGAAATCCACACCTCACGGCTCCTGTTCATAGAAATCTTTGAGTTCTAGCCTATGATTGGCTTCTTTGGTCTCAGGCTTCGTGGTGACATCATACAATTCTTTTGGTAAGAGTTGCAACTCTACCTGATGTACCTCCTCACTCTTGAATCTACCGGTGAACATTGTTTTGTGATGCTCTTCTAGCTGTTCTTTTGAAAGATAGGCTGCTTTGGCAGCTTTGACTGAATCTAGATCCAATTGGTATACGTGTAGCTCTTGCAATTTTTCTTTCTAGTTGAGCTTCTTCTTGGCCCTCTCTGCTGCTTGCATGGCTCTTGTGCAGTGAATGGAGCGTCAAAATTAGCAGATTTGACAAATTTTTCTCTGAAATGTCCTTTAGTCTGAAATGCTGAACATTTTGGTCCAATTTGCTTCAAATCAATTTTTGAACAAGCATAGATGCATAAAAACATGCAAGGAACAAAATTGTAAATTCCAAATAAAATTTTGCAACCAAAGTAAATAATCGTGATTATTTAAAGTTGAGTATCTTTTTAAACAGTTTGCAAACTTGGCATCACACGCTTGAAGTATATATGAAATACGTGCTTTGAGTGAAATATTGGCTCATTTGGATGCATAGGGTGAAAATGGTACCAGATTTTGGCTTTAGTTCCTTGAAATAGTAGATACAATGGAAATTTGAGATTTTGAGCTCCAAATTGGTTCAAACTTGGCTAGTGGGATTAACACATCATGTACTTTGGATGTATGATGGCAAAATATCAAAATTTCCCTATTTTGGCTAGAAAGTAAATAATCGCGATAATTAACATTTCTACCAAAATCAACATTTTTTGGTACAAATTGGTTCTAGGCATTGTATAGACCCTGTGTATGTGATATGAGGTGATTTGAATGAAGAAATGTGGTCCATAATCCAAAAATTGGCTTGCAAAGACTTCTTTGCATTTTCTGGCAATTTTCCAAGTTATAGGTGCTCATTTTGGCTCATACTTGATTTTTGGCATGTAATAGGTGTGTACACATGATAGGTGAGGTGATGATACAGTTTTGAAGAAAAAATAGTGCAAAAGTAAATAATCACGATTATTTATAGCAGTCACAATTTTTTTGCAAAACTTACAAATTTTGACCTAAACACATTCTATACACATAAAACAAGTCCTAAATTGAATTTGATCAAGTTTGGTCTTGTCAGCATCACTTTGTGCTTTGTCCACTCTGAAATCTCTGATTTTTGTGACTATGCTGCTTGTCGAGTTGGTCAGTCAATTTTGAGGCTTTGGACTTGTCTGCAACATAGTCGTGAAGCAACTCATCCAATTCTGGCTCATTTGGAGTCAGTTTACTCTGTATGTCGAATTTGATGCTTTGTAGCCTTCAAGCCGTTTTCTACTTTTTGAGGGCTTTGCTTGATTGATTTCACTAAACCAATCATATACATTGTATATGAACCTCGTAGGCAAGCTGTCTGTGGAGTTAGATCGGAATTTTGGCATCTACCAATAACCTAGCTTTTCTACTGGGACCCCCTCGATCCCTGCCAAATGGTCAATTGATGATATAGAAAGGTTCTATTATGTTAGGGCATTCTACAATTCAAATCCCATCTGATTTGGTTAAGCTGATAGGCCACTATGGTCAATTTTTGGTCGTAGGTCTTCTTGCACTGCTCGATTTCTAGGGTTTTTTCTAGGGGTTTAGACTAGCTACCGGCCATACAAAATGGATCATTGATGAGTAAAGAACTTACCCATAATGTCTCGTGTGAGACGGCGCTGAAAATGGCCATACAAAATGGATCATTGATGAGTAAAGAACTTACCCGTAATGTCTCGTGTGAGACGGCGCTGAAAACGGGCAACTGTAGACTCCGAAAAAGACGCGCGAAAGAGGTCGAAAAGCTCTCTCTGCAAAGGCCACAAGTGGAAATGAGGTGGTTTTAGCCTACCTTGGATATCTATACCCGAACTTCTTGAACCACTTTTCTCCAGATTCCCCGTTAGTCCTACTAGGCCGTGAAATCTATGTTAGACTCAAAAGTTTCCTTGATCGGATTCCTGTAGCTCATTCTGCAAGAATTTTGCAAAAGTAGGTCTGGCCGTCTCATTTAGGCCTTCGCTTCCATCTTTAGATTTCATTGAATTTTTTTGTGCTTGTCCGCCTTGTCTTTCTGATCACCATCGTGTCTTCCGTTTTTCCATATAAGCTTCCTTGCTATTTATTATTAATGTTTGACATGTTTATTGAAAAAATCAAAGAGTATAACAAGCGCTCTAAAAAAGTAAAGTAAAAATCCATTAATTAAGAAAATCCATTGAAAAACACACTTTTATTGTTTTTTGTTGGATTTCTCTATTTTTAAGTCTCATTATCAATAAAAATGATGAAAAATAACCAAAAAGGACTATTTTTTGATAATTTTCTGATAGTATATACACTATTTACACTCATTAGGAAGATATTATTAGTGAATTTTCCCTTGATGATGAATTATAAGAGAATTATTAGGTGATTTTTCAAAAAAACACACGTTAACATCGAACTTTTTCCTCCCACTTCAAACATTGCCCTTAATTACTTAGTGCCCTTCCACCCCTCCTAGATGGCGTACTCCGGGACGACTATGTGCATGGGTTAAACAATCCTGTCTATGCATAGCCGTAGTTGGCTCTACTATGCTTTGAAGGTCAATGCAATTCAAACCACTATCCTGTGCAAGAGCTGGGTCTTGAGTAATTAACTCAAGGGTTTCTGATGTCGAGGCTTTCTGATATTGTCTTCGAAACAACAAATCTTGTAGCTTATGTGCTCTCTGCTTGATTGTACCATCAGCATGCTTCAGCACGCTAATTCTTGAGCTGTTGATAGCACTTTTTTTTGTTGTCGAGTTTTTTCTCGTCGTTGGTAGGTTGGTTTGCTTGTTGCTGTATGGTGTGGTGGAGTCTTTTGAGACTTAACTCACCATTGTTAGATTGGTTTTACGGTTTGTGGAGAAGATAAGTGCTCCTTTTTTTTCCAAATCATTTCAAGTTAGGTTCCTTACTCGGAGATGCTTGTCTGTGTGTTTTTACCCTTGGAACCTTCTTTTGTTTTGTCGGTAAAGTTTTGGGCACCGAGATTTGAATCGGCTTATCCTTAAGCTGTGCTTTTGGACACCCAAATTTGCCTGACTCGTTGCATGCTACTTGTAGCATTTTATTGTCAAGGGGATGGAGAAGATTGATTACTTCGTGGTTTGGTTTGCTGATTGCTTCCTTTTCGTTCCTCCTTGCTTGGTGCAATTGGAACAATGAGTTGCCCGCCTTTAGGTGATAGCTTGAGCTGATTTGTATCCCAATCTGGTACTGCTTTGTATGTCCACGTCCAGGGAATTCCAAGAACCATTGTCTCATTCATGTGTTCATCTGGTAAGCATACAAACTTATGAGGACAAGAACATCCATGTACTATCACGTTCAAGTTGACTACTCCCAATGTTGGGGTTGGGTTCTTATTGCATCCTTTGATTGTCGCTATTCCTGCTGTCAATGCTTGACTTGTTGCCTTCTTGTACATGGAATAACTGACTACATTTACTCTAGCTCCTGTGTCGACCAAAGCATTGGTGCTATGATTGTTGAGCTATAATTTGATGTGTAGGTCCATTTCGTATAACCAGTCATCATCTGTTGAAACTGCATCTTTAGGTAATTCCAATTGTCGGTCATTTATTTCTAGAGTGTTGATGAGAATCGGTTCTGTTGATTCCTGAGAGCAGCTTTCCGTTTGAGTACCCAAAGCCGAGCTTCCTCTGGGGCTTCATCAATAAATTGCTGTTGTTTAATCCTCCTTTGCGTGTCTGCATGCATTCTTTCTAGCAACTCATTGGTTATCAGCAAATTGTATTTCTTTAAACGACATCCACTAATCCAATAAGCCATTGGTTCACCATTTAGGGTGGACAATTTTATGGCTCCACTTGGAGATACATCTTCAATGATAAACGGTCCGTTTCTCTTTTTCTTAAACATGGGAATGTGTTGCTTAAGGGAATAGACTAAAACTAAGTCCCCTATCTTGAAGATTTTTGTGATTAAGTGGGAATCAAAAAACTGTTTTTGTTTTTGATTTTGAGCATAGATGTGAGCTACAACAGTGAGCCTTTGCTCATCTAGCTTTTCCAAATCTTCAAGTCTTTCTGACAATTCATGTCTAGTCCACTCAAGATTCCGTGCTACTCTTAATGTTGGCAATAGAAATTCTATTGGCAGTATGGCATCAAGACCATAAACAAGGTTAAAGAGTGTAGCATTTAAAGCTGTTTTGAATGAAACTCAATAAGCCCATAGAGCAGCATGGAGATTCATTTCCCAGTCTGTCCTTCCTGAACTAACCACTTTAGTTAGCACCGAGCTAAGAATTTTGTTCGTATGATCAGCTTGTCCGTTTGCTTGTGGGTGATAGGGAGCTGATTTGTTATGGATGACCATAAACTCATTAAACAAATACTCGATTATCTCATTGAGGAAATGAGTTCCCTGATCACTGACAATTTCTATTGGCAGTCCATATCTCGTGAATACATACTCATATAAGAATGTAGCAGCGGTTCTGGAATCATTCTTTTGAGTTTCTTTAGCCTCAGCGCACTTGGTCAAATAGTCCGTAGCTACAATGATACATTGAGCTTGGGTTTTATAAGCAGGTGGCTGTATTGGCCCAACAAAATCTATACCCCATTTTTAAGGGCATGCTATCTACACGTGTTGGCATTTTTGCTCATTGACAAGCATCACACCTTCTAACATATTCTTTGGCATCTAAAAAAAGTGTTAGCCACCATATGCCTGCCATCAAGATTGCTCTTGCGGTGGTCTCACTAGAAAAGTGACCTCCAGCTAATCCAGCATGTGCTTGTTCTATAATCGGAATATACTCGTCTTCATTTGCACAAAGATGCAAATGCTGATCTTTACCTCTATGATACAATTGGTTCTCAATAAGAGCATAGTCTCTTGATTCAGTTTCAATTGATCTTTGACAACGTTTACTCATATCCTCAGGAAATGTTCGACTTGATAAGTAAGTAAACAGATAGTTACTCCACTTAGGAACATGTGACATTTGAAACAATGTTACATGAGGTATGAGTGTTTGTTTTTGACATTGAGGACAATCCTTTACAAAAGATCAAACATCACTCCTCATCATAGGCCAAAATACTCCAAGTCTCAAGATTTGTTGCATAGTTTGGTCTTTCGCAAAGTGAAGTTCTACTATGGTAACATGTGCTTGACTTAGGTACTCGTTTTTTCTTCTGGATTAATGCATAAGAGAAATATTCCATCTCGATTTATTTTATATAGCCTACCAGCTAGTAATTGATACATAGCCAATTGCTCAATTAATCCAATCATAATAGGAAGTGGTATTTGTGAATCCACTTGAGCTATTGTCATCAATGACACCATGTTTTCCGACCATCGAGGTGTCATATCCACGGAGAACAAATATGCATCTGGTAGATCATCGCTCTACCCCTTTAGGTGATTCTCCTGAAACAATCCTTGAAAAATGATCTGCTCGTTGATGTGTAGTGCCCTTTTTTACAACCATAGTGAAATGAAACTCCACAAGAATGATGAACCATCTACTATTCTTCCTATGCTGCATGGCTTGCTGACCAAGTACAACAAAGCTTGGTGGTCTACAAAAAACACAAACTTGTTGGCTAATAGGTAATGTCTATACTTTTTAACGGCATAGATCATTCCTAATCCTTCCCTTTTGATGGTGGTGTAATTCTTTTTTTCCATGTTCAACTGTCGGCTAGCATAAGAAATAGGAAAGTCAATTTTCCTGTTTCGTGGTTGAGCTAGTAACAACCGATAGAAAAATTGGAAGCATCTACATGTACGTGGAATATATTATTCCAATATGGTGCTTCCAATATTGGAGACGAGGTGAGAGCTTGCTTAAGCTTCATGAAGGATTCTTCACATGCCTTGGTCCACTCAAAGTGTGTAATCAAGCTATACATGGGTTTTGCAATTATAGCGTACATGTAGATGTACCATTGGTAATATCCACAATGCCCCATGAAGGCTTGTACCCCCTTGGCTGTTGTTGGTCTAGGCAAATCAGCAGTGACATGAATTTTTTCAATATCAGTAGTAGCTATGCCATTTTTAGGCACTATATGTCCAAGAATTTTTCCTTGTCTACCCATGAATGTGCACTTTTCAAGATTTAAGCAAATTATATAAAGTCTACATTTTTTGAATACCTTCTTGAGGTGTCTAAAATGATCAGCCCGGATTGATGAATGTACACATAGATCATCCATATATACTTCTAAGAATTTCCTAAGATATTTTGTAAAAGCATGGCTCATCAATCTTTGAACTGTGGCTGGAGCATTAGTTAACCCAAACGGCATAACCGGATAGGCAAAAATACCCCATTCTGTTGCAAAAGCGGTTTTATGTTGATCTTTTGGATCAACCAAAAGTTGATTGTATCCCAAAAAGCCATCTAAGAAGCTGTAAGCTTCTTTTTCTGCAAGTCGTTCCAAAACATTCTCAGTGATTGAAAGAGGAAAGTTGTCTCTAATGGTAGTTGCATTTACCTTTTTGAGATTAACACACACTCGTAATTTTTCATTCTTCTTGGGTACTACCACAATTGGAGACACCCAATATGTGTGTTCAATTTCGTAAATGAATTTAGCTTCCTTTAGTTTTTCAATCTCTTCTTTTATGTTCCTAGCAAATGTTTCATTATACGTGTATGGCCTTTGTCTACTTGGTTTTGCATCATCTCTCATGGGTATGGTATGTTGAAAGATTTTTGGATCAACACCTTTGAGATCCTTGTAAGACCAAGCAAAGATATCTTGGTATTCTTTTAACAAGCTCAACAAGAGATCTTCTTTTTCTTTTGTTAGGCCATTTGAAATGTAAGCATGTCTACGCTCTTCTCCTGGTTCAGCCAGGTATATCTTTTTAGCATTTTTAGGCCCTTCATAAGACTCGCCCTTTTTTCGTAGTTTCCTAACAGGTTGTTCGACTATGATTTTTTGATCTTGGAGAGTATACTTTTTGTAATGGGATGGAACACTCATTACATCCTTACCATCCTCTTTTGTGGTTTCCATTTTGGTCGTATATATCTCCGTTAGAGCTTTTTTCATTTCTTGATATTTCTTTTCTGCTCAACTCGGGTCATGAGTGGTTTTTTATACTGTGGGTTTGCTTGAGTATCCTTCCTTGTTTTTCTTGATGTTTTAGACATTTCTGAATTTTTGTTTGAAGGATATCTCCTAGTGATTTTGTCCTTGACACAATCATTTGCATCTATCTGCATCAAAAATTGTGTTCTACTAGAGACTGATGGCATAGGTAATGTTCACGTTTTTGGTGTCTCTTTTTCGTCTATACCATTTTTGTCTTCTTCATTTCTCATTGGGAAAATCAAAAAACTTTTTCTCCCCTCCTTTCAAGAGTAGCTTAGCTCTCACATGTTCTTTTTCTAACCCTGAATCTTCTGAGGTAGCTTAGTGTTCATCCTGTTGGGATCGGAGAGCACACACACAGAGAGCCAGCACGAAGAAGGAGATAGACGCAGTGTGTGGCGGGGTGGTACTCACACTACAATGTGTAGTTATGAGTATAATTATTATAAATGAGTAAATGAATGGCTGTACATGGGCGGCTGAACAACGGGCAGCCGGACACACGGGCCTTTAACCCAACAATCTCCCACTTAAAGGCAGTGTGCCTTTAAAGTGGCCAAAGTACAGCAAAAGAAGTCAAGCCATACCCATCAGCGATCTACAGTGTGCAAACCGCTGTGAGGCTAACGACTTCGTGAGTAGATCAGCAGGGTTATCGTCAGTGTGTACCTTAACAAGCTCTATGCGCTTGTCCTCTAGCACCTCTCGTATGAAGTGATACCTCACCTCAATGTGCTTTGTCTTCGCATGGAAGACAGGATTCCGTGCCAACGCTATGGCACTCTGGCTATCACAATGTAGAATCGGAGCATCACAAGCCATACCAAGATCTCCCACTAGTCGTGAGAGCCATACGGCCTCCTTGGCAGCCTCAGTGGCAGCCATATATTCAGCCTCTGTAGTGCTCAAAGCAACGCATGGCTATAAACGTGATGCCCACGAAACCGGTCCACCTGCAACTGTGAACACATAGCCGCTAGTAGACTTCCTCGAGTCCACTGACCCTGCATAATCTGAATCTGTATATCCGCAAACAGACATATCCTTCTCACCATAACATAGGGACAACTCTGAAGTCCCTCTCAAGTATCTGAGAATACCTCTCACTGCATCCCAATGACGCTTGCCCGGGTTAGACATGTACCTGCTAACCACACCAACTGCATGAGCAAGATCTGGACGCGTAGCCACCATGGCATACATCAAGGAACCAACAGCTGACGCATAGGGAATCTGAGACATCTCTATAGTCTCCAAATCTGTCTGAGGGCAGTCATCATGGCTGAGTTTTACATATGGAGGCAACGGTGTACTAATGGCCTTCCCCCCTTCCATATGAAAACGCTCAAGCACCCTATCAATGTACTCTTTCTGACTAAGAAAGAGCAACCTGCGAGAACGATCACGAGTGATCCGCATACCCAAAATATGACTGGCATCCCCAAGATCCTTCATGGAAAAGGTCTCATGTAGCCTATGTTTCAAGGCATCCACATCAGAAATACACTTCCCTGCGATCAGCATGTCATCCACATACAAAACCAAAACAATAAGACTACCATCTGCAGCCTTGCAAGTATAGAGGCATGGGTCCTCATAACTGCGTACATAGCCCAATGAACTCATGAATGCATCAAACTTACGATACCATTCACGAGATGATTGCTTCAGCCCATACAAGGTCTTAAGAAGCCGGCATACCATCTTCTTTGAACCATGAATAACAAACCCACTTGGTTGCTCCATGTACAAATCCTCGTGCAAGTCCGGATGTAAGAAAGCTGTCTTTACATCCATTTGCTTCAATTCCATGTCTTCTGTAGCTACCAAAGCAAACAACATACGCAAAGTAGACATCTTCACCACTGGGGAGAAGATCTCATCAAAATCAATGCCCTTCTGTTGCTTGAATCCTTTAGCCACAAGCCTTGCTTTGTACCTAGGCTTTGCATCCATTGAACACAGTTTTATCTTGTAAACCCACTTGCATGGTAGTGCCTTCTTACCCTTTGGCAAAGGAGTAAGCTCCCACGTTTCATTTTGGATCAACGAATCCATCTTTGACTGCATAGCCTGCTCCCACTTGAGCTTGTCAACACTAGACATGGCCTCATCATAACATGATGGCTCCCCGCAATCAGTCAACAATACATAATCCATAGAAGGCACAAAACGCTGAGGCTGTCTTGCACGCCGCTCTGAACGCCTCAAAGACTGTGCAGGAGGTGCATCTGGCTGTCCCACATCTACATGATCTCCCAACAAGGGCTGATCTGGCTGTCCCACATCTACATGATCTCCCAACAAGGGCTGATCTCCCACTTGAGGGTCAATGGGCTGCCCACAAGCAGCCATGGGACCATCATACCGATGACCATCCTCCTCAAATATCACACGCCGAACCTCAACCGTTCGCGGTGATGCTCTATACACAGAGTCCTCATGAAAAACAACATCATGGCTGCGCACAATCTTCCTGTCAATAGGATCCCACAATCGATAACCCATCTCACCAAAGCTACCATAACCCAAGAAGATACATCTCTTGCTCTTTGGATCCAATTTGCTGCGTTTTGCCTTAGGTACATGTACATAAGCTTCACAGCCAAAAACACGAAGGTGACCATACGAAGGTGGCAAACCTGTCCATACCTCTTCAGGCACTTTGAAGCCCAAAGGAACACTAGGTGAACGAAGTTTCAGCCCAAAATCCATTTGACAAACCAGCCATAGAAAGCATACTACGGACTTTTTTCTGTATAGTCCTGTTCATGCGCTCTGCCACACCATTTTGAGGAGGTGTATAGGGAGCACTAAGCTCGCGCCGTATACCCTTCTCAACACATAATGTTGTGAAAGCATGAGACATAAATTCACCCCCATTGTCCGTACGTAAGCACTTCAACTTACAACCTGATTGGTTCTCAACAAGAGCCAACCATTGCTTAAATATATCAAACACCATATCCTTCTTACGAATGGGGTATGCCCATACCTTCCTGCTAGCATCATCAATGAACGTAACAAAGTACATAGCACCTCCAAGAGAAGCATTGGGCATCGGCCCACATACATCACTATGCACCAAAGCTAGCTTTTCCAAAGATCTGTGTGGAACACTTTTCTTATGAGAAGACTGAGCATGTCGACCATAAAGGCAATGCGCACAAAACTCAAAACCACCAAAATCTGAAACGGGAATGTAATCTGCACGTGCCAACAACTTCAAACCTTTCAATGACATATGCCCCAAACGCTGATGCCATAAAGAAGCAGGAGGTTGCTCTGTGATCCCCACAATGTGATCAGCCACACTAGCTACACAAAGGGAATACAACGTATTCCTCTTAGCACCTTTAACCAAAACAAGGCTGCCCTTAATGATCTTCCAACCTCCATCACCAAAAGATACATTGAAACCAAGTGAATCCAACTGACCCACACTAATGAAGCTTTTTGCAAGAGCCGGCACATGAAACACACGCTGCAGGACAAACGTAGTAGAGTTTGGCATAGCCAAATGAATATCCCCAATGCCATGAATCTGCATAGAACGCCCATCGACAATCCTAACAGTACCTGTGCTCGAAGCATCATAGTCATGAAACCACGACCTATGAGGCGTAACGTGAAAAGAAGCACCACTGTCAATGACCCAATCCATAGGCATACTACGCTCATGAGTGAGAAGAAAAGCGTCATCAAAATAGGATGCAAGAAACACATCACCAAGCTCTTCACTAGTAGCACTAGTCGGAGCACATACATGGTCATCTTGAGAGCTACACTCTCCCTGTGTTGCATTTAACTCCTCAATTTTGACATTGGATTTAGGCTTGTCCTTAGCATCATGGTCTTTCTTCTTACCATCTCCATTTTCCCTTTTCCACTTGTAGCAATCCTTTTTGAAATGGCCTTTTCTACCACAATGGAAACATTCCACATCCTTTTTACTTGTGCCTGCACGGGACTTGCTTCTAGATTTACCCATGTTGGACTTATACTTGTCCATAGTCCTACCTCTGACAACCATTGCACTAGAAGACTTATTACCTGCATTATTCTTTCGATTAATCTCTTCCGTGAGAAGACTAGACTCCACATTAGTACTTGTCAACTCATTCGCAGGAACCGAGTTACTTATGGCTGTCCTAAATGTGTCCCATGACTCAGGCAACGTGACAAGTAAAAACATAGCTTTTACATTTTCCTCAAACGTAATTTCCTGCGTAGCAAGTTGGCTGAAAATTGTATTGAACTCATTCAAATGCGCATTCATGGAAGCACCTTCCTCCATTCGCAAATCAATAAGCTTTTTAATCCAATACACCATAGAAGCAGCCGAATGCTTATCATACATATCGCAAATCCGCTGCCATAGCTCATAAGCTCCACCCTGTGCATCTTTCACATTGTAATAAACAGACTTTGAAAGGGAAAGCCTAATGGTAGACCTGCACATCTCATCCAACTCCTCCCAATCATCCCTCTCCATGTTCTCTAGCTTAACTCCCTACAACTTTAGTGGTCGAATCTATTTCTTCTGCACCAAGACATCCCAAATCTGATCTTTCCAATATGAGAAGTTAGCACCATCCAACTTCTCAATATTGAAAACTGTGTCCTCTTTAGTGCCCATTACAACAAGAATGCAACAATGAGAAACCTGTAACCAACCAACAAACTGCCACAACAAAGTAGTGTTGCAAATCTGACAACACCTGCTGCTCAATCAAAGAGCAAACGCATAGAGTATAAATCAGCCCATAATATGGTCAAAAAACGTACGTAGAAATCCACAAACAAATGCATAAACCCGTGACACCTGTAACTCAACCGGCCTAGGCAAACCGTGCCACAAAATGCATCAACAATGAGCTGTCATAGAGGCATAAACATACTCCATGTCTGAATAACCACAATAGAGACATAAGCTGACCAAGCTTACACAAATCCATGAGCATAAATGGATCCAAGTGAGCATATAACCAATGCACAAGCTCAACGAAGTCCAATCTCTACTGTCAACCAAGTACCTATCCGTACTCAAACCGCAACACTGCAAGCAAGAGCAAACCCGCTCTATGTATAAGTGAACCAAATCTCCACAATATCATGCATAAAGAGTGTCTGTCAAACTGCCATATCCACATCCATCAACATACATAGATGATGTAAACCTGTAGCTCAAGAACATGCATAAACAGACTGCCCAGAAGAGTAGAAGCTCCCACTCAAACCACAACCATATGCATGGCTGTCCCACAGTCAAAATACATGTTTTGTAACCACAGAAGAAACCTGTATCCAAAGCTTCCTGTAACCTGTAACCTGTACCCGTACCTGTACCTGTACCTGCACCTGTACCTGTACCTGTAGTTGAAGAAGACAATGTCGCCAAACTCCCACTCTATCTGTGTGTATGATGCCACTCCAAGAAGAGGCTACACACTCTCAAATGAGCTGTGGGCTCACGTAAGTGGAAGACACTACAACAATGGCACCTGTAATGGCTATGGAAGCTCTGGCAGCAGAAAACTACCAAAGAGAGATGAAAAACGTAGCTCCTATTCTGTAGCTCGGATGGGATTTCTAATGGCACGAATGGCTCCGAAAGCGGGGTTAAACCCCAGGACGCCTGCTGAAAATACTCGCAGGGTGCTGAACCTTCCAATGCCAAGCTCACAAAAACCTTCTGCTCTTTGGAAATGCGCGCGTGCGCGAAACCGAAAAACAGCAATGAAACAGCAGCAAGTTTCAACACACTCAACAATGATGATGAAGCTCTCAATGCTCTCACTACCAAGCTCTGATACCACTTGTTGGGATCGGAGAGCACACACACAGAGAGCCAGCACGAAGAAGGAGATAGACGCAGTGTGTGGCGGGGCGGTACTCACACTACAATGTGTAGTTATGAGTATAGTTATTATAAATGAGTAAATGAATGGCTGTACATGGCAGGCTGAACAACGGGCAGCCGGGCACACGGGCCTTTAACCCAACACATCCGTCTAACTCATCTGTTGCATTGTAGTAGAGGTCTGAAAAGACTTTTTGTGCTTTCATCAAGTCGTTGGGTTCCTCATCTTCATCTTCAATGTTGAGGGTTGAAAGCATTTGGATGGGAATTATGTCGTAGCCATCGTCATTGCAAAATTGAGTAGGCATAGACGTATTCACACATACATCCATGGTCGCTAAAATTTGAGTCCACTCGAATGGCTCAAAAAAATGATCTGGAAAGGGTTCAGGTACATAGGCTTTGTCTGTGCAGTCCCTTTCTATAATACATTCTTCTCATTTTAAACTCCCATTTTTTGAAGCTCCACACATCCAAATAGGAGTGTCTTTGTTTAACCAAGATGAGAGCTTAGTTTCAACCGAAGAGACTGAATCAAACTCTTGTATGGGTGTTTTCAAGACATCTCTATAAGTGTGATCATTTAGATTTACCCTTGTTATAGATCCCACTTGATTCAAGTACAAATAATTGTTTCCCCAATCTTGGATAAGCTGTATTGTTTCATGAAGGGTCTTCCCAATATGATTTCATAATTGAGTTTTTTCCGAAATTACTATGGAAAAATTGTGTTGATATTTAGTTCCATAGCAATTGACTATCACCTTTTCAAGCATCCCTAATGATCTCTCAATGTGTCCGTCAGCCAATTGCAATTTCATTCGAGTTTGCCTAATGGCTAGTTGTCCCCAGGATTCCCATACTGCTTTTGTGGCTATGGCTATGCTTGCTCCACTATCCAATATTTCCATGGTTTCAATGTCATTATATTTCACTGGAAGGGTGGTGTTTTCTTTTTCTCCTTCGTAATATTCTTTGAATTTGTTCATGGGAACATATCGAATCTCTTTGTTTTCCATCTTGTTTTTTAATTTTCTATTTTTTTTGAGATTAGCCCTATTATCCCCACCTTCTCTAGGGATCATTCCATAAGTATGGTTTGAGTTTTAACAGTTCTCCCAAGGTAGGAGTGCATTGGATGGATGTAGACATGATTGAATGAATGTTGTCTACTTCTAGGGTCTATTCAACTCTTTTTACTTGACTGGTCTTACACACTATGGATTCATATTTGTTATCTCCTAAGTAAGAAGGTAATGTTTTCAAGGTCAATGGTTTTGCCATTCCTGAAGCTTCATATCTGCAATCCCTATACAAGGATTGTACATCCACATTCATATCAGAAGGTAGGTTATCCAACCAAACTTCCCCTATAGGAGTTGACTTTAGAGTTAGGCTCCCATCATTGATCTCTCAAATTTTTCCCATAAGTGTCCTGGCCAATCTTCCTCTATGAATGGAATTTTGTCTAAGGCATCTTTACTGTCCGGTACTATAAGTTCTGGTTCTTTTGTATCAAGGTGGGGTTCTGCCACCACATCGAGTTTTTCTTTAGTGTCTCTTATCACAAGCTTTTCAGGTTTTGCGATACTTTCAATCTTGGGTTTTTGTTTTTCTAGCATTTCTTGCGTGATTCTTACCAAATTTTGATAAGCTTCCAGCTTAGCTACTTCCATGTCTGGAGAAGGATAGTTTTTCCTTTTGTTTTCCATGTTTTGGCCTGTTTTAAGTCCTGCTTGGTAGGCTTCCAAGGCAGCGTTAATAGGCTCAAAAATTTTATCAACCAGAATGGATCCTTCAGATTTCACAGTGGTTTCCTTGATTTCACTTCTAGTTTCTTTCACCTTTTCCTGGAATAGCTGTTTTGCCTTCTCCTCAATTTCAACCCGTTGTTTTTGTTTTTTCATCTCATATCTTTTGCTTCTGCTTCTTTTGATCCTTTGAGAGGAACCTTTTGTATTTTCCAAATCATCAGAGGAGTTGTGTTTCTTTTTCTTATCCTGGGCTCTAGTGATTACCTTGATTGGAACAATCCGTTCACTCTCTGATGAGCTACTAGGTATCACTTGGACTACATTTACTACCATTTTACCCTTGTTTAAAGGATTTTTAGGACAATATTTCGAAAAGTGTCCTCCCTTTTTGCAACATTGTATGCAATAGGCTTCAATTGGCTTGAGGTTTTTGTCAGGCTCTGGACATTCATTTTTCCAATGATCATCTGCACCACAATTGTGACAGTTTCTCGTTCTTGGCTTAATCATGGGTCTTACCATGGGAGGTTTGACACCTTGATTAGCTACATAATACATTGTTGTGAGCTCTGGTGGAGCATAAGTCACGGTTTCTTCCATTGGTGGTGGATGTGAATTATACCAATCTCCTTGTACCATTACTGTAGATGGACTAGGCTCTGCATAGGGTGTAAGAGGCACTAATGCTTGTTCATCTATGACTCCTTCGGAGTGCATGTACTTTACAGGCACTGCATTATGTCTTGGGTACGGAGGTTGTTGATCAAACACTGGTTGAGGTGTTTCCATACCCACTGGTGGTCTTTGAGCTTGGGCCATATTAGGCTGATATCTTTACATGGGCTATCCTTGTGGCCTCATAGGCATGTACTGAACATTCCTATCATACTTTGGTCGGAAGTAGCACTCGTGGGTCTCATGGTTGGTCCATTTACCCTCAATTGCACACCATTTTTGTGGCCTAATTGGTTGTCCTGTTGAGGTATCCCTTGTCCTGGTTCCCTCATAGGTGCTTTTTGCATGTTGTTCATCATGTCGTTCATCCTTTTGAGCATATCTTCTATGGATTAAAGTGGTGTTGCAGCAGCCGTTCCTACTTGTACTGGTTTAGTGGATGCTTTTTTCTCGCTGTGGTTATCCTTAGGGACATCTTCTTTGTTAAAATATCACAATTGTCTCCTAAGTCAATAGCATCTGACACACACTCTTCTAGGGTTGTATGCTTTTTACTATAGAGTATAGCATGAAGTTCTTTGTTTAGCAGCCCCTCTAGAAACA
Source organism: Adiantum capillus-veneris (assembly GCF_014529385.1). Taxonomy (NCBI): domain Eukaryota; kingdom Viridiplantae; phylum Streptophyta; class Polypodiopsida; order Polypodiales; family Pteridaceae; genus Adiantum; species Adiantum capillus-veneris. The sequence continues at coordinate 39,806,146 of NC_140957.1, forward strand.
AAGATATAAGTCGTTCTTTTGTAGCTATCTCTAGCCCTGGGCATCTTGCAATGTATTGTTTCATTCGAGTTGCACAATCCCTAACAGACTCACCATGTTTTTGTTTAAAGCTGTAGATTTGAACTACCGTATTATGTTTGATCCCCGTTTTAAAACAAGCAGCTACAAATCCTTGAGCTAATGTGTTGAAGTCCATGATTGACCTTGGTGGAATGTTTTGGAACCATGTCAATGCTTTTCCTTCTAATGTCATTCCAAACCCCTCGAATTGAGTATGGAAATCGAATATACATTCTACTCTTAGCACTTGCTTAAAGCTTGCAAAGTGGTCGTATGGATCCCCTAATCCACTATACTTTTTGCCTCATTTCTGAAAATCAGTTGGTCTGACGCGTCTGTTTGGTTCAACTCCCGGTCTCCTGGCAGTTGGTCCTAGTACAAGTCCTTCAAACCAATCTGTTGGGAATAGTGACTCATGTAGCCCTAAACTGGCCTTAGTGTCACCCAGTTTTCTACGTGATGAGGTGGTTTTTGGTTTCTTAACATTACTCTCAGATGATCTCTCACGGTGTTCATCTCTTGGATCTGTTTTTGTTCCTTATCCCAACATCCAATCCCTTATGGAATACCCTTGGTATTTGGTTTGTTCTACCTCCTTAGGAGTCATCATAACAAAGTTGTTGTTTAAAAAATCCCTAAACAAGTAGGTGGTAGGTTTGTTGATCCCTTATCTTTGATCTTGAAGATATAGATGATCTTCATGGATGTTAGTTGTCCTGATTTGGCATGCAAAATCCACAAAAGATCTTTTATGTTTCTATCCTCCCAACAATAGACTCCGATCCTAGGATTATCCATACTAAGCCGTTTCAAAGGCTTCAAATCTACTTGATCGTATCCCTCAAATTCTAAAGTTGGAGGTCCTTCTTTTGCTCACATATCGGGGATTATGGTGTATACTTCTAAACCCCATTTGTCTATCACATCAAGGTTTTCAACTTGTACATACCGAGTTCCGTTTCTGTCCGTGTACATAATTCCTTGTTTGTTTGTCCTAATTTCTTCTTCGAACTCAATACCATGGTCATCAATGCGAATAGCATACTCCTCGTTAGGGTCCAGGTAAACCTGAGCTCCATGGCGGTTAGTCTTGTAAAAAGAGAGTATATGCTTATAGCGCATTGTCATTCCGGTTTCCGAGTGAGTCGAGTAAGAAGACATTTCAGATGTTGAATCTGAAAAAGTGTCTGAGACTTCTTCAAGGATTGTGTGTAAGGAATTGCCTTGATTCATGCTTTCTTTGGTGGAGAGAGGAGGGATATGGAGAGACTATGTTGAGGGGGAGAGAGAGAGAGAGAGAGAGAGAGAGAGAGAGAGAGAGAGAGAGAGAGAGAGAGAGAGAGAGAGAGAGAGAGAGAGAGAGACTATGGTCTATGTGCCTCCATCATCATTGTAGCTTAAGCAGAAATGTTGGTGTGTTTGGTGGGCGCGCCATCTCTCTTGGATGCGTAGATGCTACCTTAAACATGTCCATTTTTTATCCATTTGTGTGTCATGCAATGTTTAGTTGCTTAGGGTTGGCCATGTTTGGCTGCTTAGGACTAGCCGCTTTGGTTTTAGTTCCTTGCACTTTGGCTATTTCAGTTCGCTTAGGGATAGCGGTTTAGGGCTAGCTGCTCAGGGTTAGCAGCTTTTGATTTGGCCGCTCTAAATCGGCTAAGTCTCGTATTAGTTTATCCATTTCAATTTTCCACGTAGGGCTAGCCTCTAAAGGTAAACGATTGGGTTTTTTTAGCTTGCTTAGGGCTAGCTACTTAAGGTTAGGAATGTTCAAGAGGTGGAATGGGGAAACACACCCAACAGACACACAAAGGCCTCTCTATAGATCAGGGCATTCACACCACCCCTATCCTCTCAAATACTCCTTCAAAAGACACAAATTTACACTGACAAACCAGCGCCTACACACTCGGAGGGATCACTATGTATGAATTGTGTATATTGCGTGTGTTCAAGGACTATTTATAAACCCTGTTATCTGTGAAATTTCTACAAATAAAATGCACATTTTTTCTATTCAATCTATAAAAATTTTTCCTAGTTCCATTTTACGGTACCTTATATATGTGAAAATGTGAGAAAAATAAAATTTAATAATCCCTTCTGCTGCAGTCATGTGATAGTCACATGATTATTGAGTGACCCCCCCCCCCCCCCCCCCCCCGAGCATGCACACTTCCCAATACTCACATACTCTTCAAGACCACAACACAACTCACACCCACTGCTATAGTCCGTGTCAACCCTTACACATGCACACTACCACCAAGCACTACCCCTCCAAGGGGGCACACACATCCACAATGCCGACACCACAAGATAACACAAGAGCAGGAGAAAGAGAAGGGGGGACGGGGAAACAATACCAAAGTTGGGCAACAGTGGCTTGGCTATGCTTCAAGAGAACATTTACAAAGTTTCCAATGCCAAATCTATGGCTCATTTCATGAAAAAAAACAAAGGGGTTTGACAAGCACACTCATTTGTCAAAAACTCATTCTGCAGGCTTTAAAACAGCTCAAAAAATCCCTTAGAATGGTTTTAATAATCACTTTTATATGGGGGGGCTCTTACTACTTTGGAATTGCCCTCTAATTGGGTAACTTGGCACCTCTATTTGGGATTTTAATTTTGGAAGGCGGCTCTCTAAGGTCAGAGGGGACTGGACTGATGGGGAGGAGTTGGGAGCACAACGGAAGAAGAATACGCACACACACAATCTCACACACACCACCATAGCCACACACGGGTTGAAGGGGGAGAGCCAACGTACTGTATCATTAACCCTAACATTCTCCCACTTGATTGGCCAATGTGGGAGACTATAAAAATGGAAGAGCACCACCATTCACCCAATGCCCATCAACTTACGACAGTGTTGAAACTGATGGGGCGGGAGAGAGTCTTAGTGAGTGCATCCGCTGTGTTCTCTGATGTAGGAATCTTCACTAAATCAAGGCTCTTGTTTGATAGGCATTCACGATTGAAGTGATAGCGCACATCAATGTGTTTCGTTCTCGAATGAAACACTAGATTGTTAGCCAAGGCAATAGCACTTTGACTATCACAATGTAGAACTGGTGTACAGTGCTCCAATCGAAGATCTTTCACTAGGCGAGCAAGCCAAATAGCTTCTTTGCATGCTTCACTCAATGCAACATACTTTGCCTCTGTGGTAGAAATGGATGTACAATCTTGAAGAACAGATCTCCAAGAAATAGCAGAACCAGAAATGTGTAAATCCAACCTGTTGTTGATTTACCACAAGTTGAAGCATAAGGAATTTTAGCCATCGCAGCTTTTTCCTCAGCAGATTTGGGACAATCGTTCTTGCTAAGCTTCAAATATGCAGGCAATGGAGTACTGAAGGCCTTCCCCTTCTGCATGTTGAAATGATCAAGAACTTTGTGCACATACTCTTTTTGAGAAAGGTACAACAACCTCTTCTTATGATCACGAGTAATGCGCATACCCAAAATGTGATTGGCTTCACCCAAATCTTTCATGTCGAATTGACTTTTCAGCTTGGTTTTCAAGTCAGCAATGTCCTTCTTAGAGTGACCATCAATAAACATGTCATCTACATAAAGGATAAGCATAATAAGCTGTCCATTTGGTTGTCTTTTCATGTAAAGACATGGATCCTTATTACTGCGCTTATAGCCTAGGGAACGCATAAATGCATCAAACTTTTGATACCATTGTCTGGACGATTGCTTCAAGCCATAGAGACTTTTCAGAAGCTTACAGACCAAATGTTCCTTGCCCTTGAGCACAAACCCTTCAGGTTGCTGCATATAAATCTCTTCCTCAAGATCACCATGTAAGAAAGCTGTAATGACATCCATTTGATCAAGCTCCATATCTTCAGTGGCAACCAAAGAAAGCAAATATCTTAGTGTCGTCATCTTAACCACTAGAGAAAAGATTTAGTGGAAATCTAAACCATATTCTTGCTTGAAACCTTTGGCCACTAAACGAGCTTTGTAATTCTCAACATTGGATGCAATCTTCTTCTTGTAAACCCATTTACAAGGCAAAGCTTTCCTACCTTTTGGCAATGGAAGAAGTTCCCATGTTTTGTTCTTTGCAATACTGGATAGCTCCCTCTTCATAGCATATTCCCACTGAACCTTATCATTGGCTAACATAGCCTCTTTGTAACAAGACTGCTCACCACTATCTGTCAGCAACACAAAGTTCACGCCTGGAACAAACCGTTCTGGCGGATGTGAGACTCTTTGAGATCTCCTCGGCTGATCAGAGCTTGTACTAGCCTGTGTAGTAATTGGCTCTAGAGCTATCTGTATAGGAGGTGATACATCGGAAAATGTCACTTTTCGGATTTCAACCTCTTTCGTTGGCTGCCTATGCATCTTGGTCTCATTGAAGACAACATCACTGCTATGGATTACTGATCGACTTTTCGGATCCCATAAACGATATCCAAATTGACCATCTACACCATAGCCAATAAAGATGCATTTCCTAGACTTAGGGTCAAGCTTAGCACGCAACTCCTTGGGTACATGTGCATAAGGTTCGCAACGAAATGTGCGGAGTTTTTCATAAGACAACTTATGTCTTGAACATAACTCCAAAGGTACACAAAACTGTAATGAAGCATGTGGTGATCTATTGATCAAATACACAGTAGTGTATAATGCTTCAGCATGTGATAGCATAGACATAATCCTCTCTTGGATGGTCCTATTCATTCGTTCGGCAGCACCATTTTTTGCAGGGGTAAAAGGAGCTGTAAACTCGCGCTTAATTCCCCTACTTGAACAGAAGTCTGCAAACTCTTTGGAGACATATTTTCCACCATTGTCTAAGCGTAAAGCTTTCAACTTATGTTCAGACTGAGTTTCCACACTAGATAAGAACATTTTGAAACAAGAAAAAGTCTCATCTTTAGACTTCATGGCATAAACCCAAACATGTCGTGTTGCATCGTCAATGAATGTAACATAATAAGACGCACCACCATGGGATTTAGAAGGCATAGGCCCACATAAATCACTATGCACAAGCTCTAAGGGCTTCCTTTCTTTGTCAAAAGACTGTGTACGATGTGCTCGTGTTTGCTTACCATATTGACAGTGTTCACAAAAGGGAAAATCAAAAAATGATAAAGACGGTAAGTAGCCCAAACGAGAAAGATTTTCCATTCCCTTCTTTGACATATGACCTAACCGGCTATGCCACAAAGCAACAGTTGGCAGCTCGGTTACAGAAAGAACACTGTTCTTGTCAGATACATAAAGAGGATAAAGTGTACCAACTTTAGAACCATGGGCTAAAATAAGATGACCTTTTGCAATACGCCAAGATTGCTGATGAAAAGTGACTTTGTAACCCAAGTCATCAAGACGTCCAACCGAAATCAAATTTCGTGTCAAAGTTGGAACATGACGCACATTATGTATGGTAAACCTCACCCCATTTGCCATAACCATAGCAATATCACCTATGCCCACAATGTCACAAGAGTAGTTGTCACCTAGCGTAACAATGCCAATGGTTTCCTCATATGTAGTAAACCAATGCCTATGAGGTGTGACATGCAACGAAGAGCCTGAATCAAGAATCCATGTATGGGACACTTCACCACTAACAAGTAGCTCTACTCGCATAGAACTCTGCAAAGATAGAGTTTCTTGTGCATCATAAAATACATCATTATTTTCAGTCAACATATTGATGTCTTGTGCATCACAATCATCTTGCACTATGTTCAGTTCTTCAATCTTAACCGAACTCTTTGGTTTCTTGTCTTTATCATCATTGTCTTTGCCTTTGCCTTTACCTTTGTCACGCTTCCAAGCATAACAATCCTTCTTTATGTGACCAAACTTATCACAATAATGGCATTGAACATTGCGACGACCAAGAGACTTTGATCTACCCTTTGAAGCATCTCTATTGCCCTCTTTCTTGGATTCAAGATTCCAAGAAAGACCTTTACGCTGTTTTCCATCCTTTTGCACATAATGAGCTTCGCCATGATGCGAACTATCCATAGCCTTGCGACGCATTTCCTTTGACAAAAGAGAACTAGTGACATCAATGTACACTAGCCGCACCATTAGGAGCAGAGTTATTGACAGTTGTGCAAAAGAGATCCCATGAGGGTGGCAACGAACAAAGTAAGAAGATTGCTTTCATCTTGTCATCAATATTGATCCGTTGTGCACGAATCTGAGCAAATAGAGAATCAAAGTCATCAATATGACTGGCAACACTGGCTGACTCCTTCATGCGAAGGTTAAACAGTTTTTGCATCATGAAAATCTTATTAATTGTCGTATCCTTTTCATAAGTGTTGCATAACTTTTTCCATAAAGCATAGGCAGATTCATATTCTAGCACTGAAAAGTACACTGACTCAGCAAGGTGCAATCTAATAGTAGATCTGCATAGCTCATCAAGCTCCTCCCACTGAAACTGAGTCAAATTCATCTCTTCGGTCCGTGTTGCATAAATAATAGGCAATTTCTGTTTCTTTTGGACAAGCACATCTTGCATCTGATTCTTCCAAAGCTGAAAATTAGTGCCATCAAACTTCTTTTATGTCATAAATGTCACGGTCTTTGCTAGTAGACATGGTGACAAAACTACCAAAAGATTTTGGGAAAATTTCGGCAGAGTCTCCTTTGTATTTGGGATTATGTCAACCAAAATACGAGACAAAATGACCAAGTATGTCACTCACAAAGCATAAAAGAGAGCAATGCCTCTCAAAAGCACACTGTATAGAGACAAACTGAGGTGCATAAATAGTCAAACTGGCCATAGACCTCCAACTCGGCGTCAAAAGCACCTATACCACTCTATACATGTCCTATGGCGAGGCCTCGTAAGGGATGCTCCAGCTACCTGTATCACCGAAGGTATCTCCACATTTGAGAATACCCCAGCACAAAAACCTCACGCTATCGACCCTCAACAACGTAGGTTATGCAGCAAAAAATGTATAGCCAAGTCTCAGAAATGGCTATCTTCCGGACCAAGTCTCAGAAATGGTCGGGATTGCCGTACTAGCTAAAAAATGGCTCCACAAAAACGTACAATGGTAGTATCCACAAAGACGTACAAGTCTGTCAAGACGCTCAAACAGGCGTCAAAAGCATGTGTCTGCAACTAAACATCCCTGCGGGGAGTCAATTTCCTCTCAAAAGAGCTCAAACATTGTCAAAAGTGTCAACATATGCATGTACGCATAAACAACTGCTCCCACTGGAACCATAATATCACAAGCACTGAAACCTGTAGCCTGTACCTGTACCTGTACCTGTAGTCAAAGAAGACAATGTTGTCAAGCTCCCACTCTATGTGTGTGTATGAGGCCACTCCGAAAGAGGCTACACACTCCCGAATGAGCCGTGGGCTCTCGTAGATGGAAGAGACTGCAACAAAAGGTACCTGTAACTGGCTATGGAAGCACTGTAGCACAAATTACCACAAGAGGGCTGAAAATTTCATCTCCTTAACTGTAGCTCGAATGGGGTTTCTGATGGGAAGTTGAACTTGCCAATGGCGAAATCGGAATTCTGTTTGCACTCTTGAAAGTGCGCGCGTGTGCGCAAATGATTTCGGGAATGAAACCGCTCTGATACTAGATAATGGGGAGGAGCTGGGAGCACAACGGAAGAAGAATACACACGCACACACTCACACACACACCACCATAGCCACACACAGGTTGAAGGGGGAGATCCAACGTACTGTATGCCCCCTTTCTTTCTTCTCTTATCTTATGCACTAAGGCACAATACACATTGTACTTGGGTGAAAGCATGTATAGGTGGCCTGGAAAGTAATGTCAAGGACCTTGCTTTTTTGTGCTTAAAAGTGGGTGTTTTAAAAGTGCTTCAAAGCTCAAAAAGAATATCACTCTCCTAAGGTACGTCAATTAAGTCTCCTAACGTACCACAATTAATGAGACTAAATGTAATTTACTGTTGAACGCTGGGCCGCTTCTTTCCCGCTACAACCTATCTGAGCTTTCTTTGTCTCTAAGATCTCTCTTGGAGCTCTATCAACTCCTCTCTATCTCTCTCTCACAGAGCTCTTGCTGAGCTTTCTGTATCGCTCAGCCTCTCTCTCTCTCTCTCTCTCTCTCTCTCTCAGAGCACTCTTTCTCTCTCTCTCACGAACTCTATCTCTATAGGTTCCTCTTCTACTTGATGATTCTTGAGGTATGTAAACACTTATTATGCTTTGTTAGTATCTTGCTAATTAGTGCAAGAAGTGTCATGTATTAATTAAAAGTATAGCGTGTAGTTATGATTTGTATTGTATTTCTTGTAGAGCAATCCTTTGAAAGTACTGCAACAATGGACCAGAGTGAAGAACTGTCTATCAGCTCATCATCATTGAGTAGAGAAGCTCAAATTCAGCGCAGAAAATTAATGAGGGAATATTGGGCTGCTCAGAAACGAAAGCAACGTAAGGCAATGGTCAACTTTGTGACGGAAAGCAATACATGGGAGATGGATGAAAGAAAGAAACGAAGGATATGTCAATCTATGGTACAACACTTTGATACATTAATCGTGGGAATGGATGCAAGTGGTAGGAAGGAAATCTTTGATGAACTTCTTCAACATCCTTGCTTCCTTACTATGCAGAGTAAATCCAAAGAGTTGGAAGCAATTATGCTGAGAAACATCCGCAACACTTTGAATCATGTGAAAGTCCCAAGATCTTTAGACGAGTTTTTTGTGAAGAAATCAGCAATGATGATGTTGGTGAATGGTGGAAGTAAGGAGAAAAACACTGACATGAGCATACTGCAAGTTGCCAAGCTTATGGGGATCCACAAAAGAAACTTATATTCAGCCAAACATCACTTAATAGTGTCAAGTGAATCCGATGGTTTGTTCCCTGCATCTGCGTGTCATAGAGATGATGCACGGAGAACTCACATCACTCAAACTGTTAAAGACATAGTCTTTCAATTTTGGACGGATGAGACGAGGGTGTCTCCCAACAAGAAAGATGTTTGCAGTAAGAGACTAGCTAGATGTTCATATGTAAAGCATCCAATCCACCTTCTTGACGAGCCTCAGGTAATTGATATATTTTTTTATCACTTTTTATTGGTGCTACAACTCATATTCTGGCACAACATTATGTTTCTATACCACTTTTTATTGGTGCTACAACTCATTACTGCCACAACATTATGTTTCTATACTTCTTTTTATTAGTGCTACAGCTTGTTTTGGTGTTTTGCACCACTTTCTAGTGTTGCTGCAACATTAAAAAGTGGTGAAACATTACTATACTGGTCTCTAATTGTATCTGAACCACTTCTAAAATTTGATCAATAGTTCTAAATGTTTTTGAAGCACTTTTACTTGTGTTTCCACACCACTTTTTAGTGTGTTTGAACCATATTTTAATGTTTTACAACAGGTTTTAATGTTTAAGAAACAATTTTTACTAGAAATGCACCAACGCTTCACCGTAAACCCTACAAGGTGGTTTTCACCCACTAAAAAGTCTTGTTTACCCAATGCTAACAGACGTGTTTTACAAACTCGTAGGGGTGTTACAGGTGCAAATGTTTTTGGTGGTGCAGCTCACTTTTTCCAAGTGATGTAGCAGCTTTTAGTCATGGTGCTACAATTGGAAGCCTGCCGACTCGCACAAATCCATAATCGAGCACAACGGAAATAGAGAGAGACAGAGAGCGGGAGAGGGCAAGAGAGCGCGTGCAGGTGCACCTCCTAGAGCGGAGTGCTACGCCGGCACGGCGAGGAGAGAAGAGGGAAGAAGAGAGAAGAACAATGCAAGCACTGGGTGCAATCTCCCCCCGTGCAAGATTCACCATTTCCCTCTTGCACGTATTTGTTATATAGATTTCTTGAATGGTCAAAGTGATTACAAACTGGCCGGCCGGTCATAAATGGCCAAAGCTCATAAAGAGCACTTAAATAATAAAATGTACAATATACATATATATCCATTTGCATAGGCCTAGCTCGGTGTAGTCTTTTCCACCGGTCAGCTGCAATAAATCATAAAATATCATTTCTATAACATACCTCTCCGTTGGAAAGCAATTGTCCTCAGTTGGGAAGATAAATATCTACAAACAATACTTGTCAAAAACAGTGATTAGTATGTCGTTTCAAAAACATCACATAATATATGAAACTAAAAAACATTAGCTTATGCCTGCCGTCATCCACATACTACCTATTCTAGTGTCCCATACCACTAGAATAAACAGTATATGTCATTCCCTGATGAATCAGGATATCATTGGTCACACTCATCATCAATCTCATAAAGTCAAATCTCATCACATAAACACTACCATAATAATCACCAGATACCAAATCCCAATCCAATTCCAATTCCACAGTATAAGTCCAAATCCAAATCACTTTCATTATGTACCCGGGTAACAAAATCATACCAGTTACAGTGGTGGCCAGCCACTGCAGCATGATTTTGTGATTGGTGTTGCCTAAATCGGTGAATATACACCAAGAAGACGTGTTGCCTAGATCGACGAATCTGCACTAATGCTGCCTATATCGGCGGATCTTTATTTACCATTATGACTAGATCTGCAATTTGTCAGTGTGCTGCCTAAATCGGCAGATCTGCACAGATAATTGGTGTTGCCTAAATCGGCGAATCTACACCAAGATGAGCATTTACACACTGCCTAAATCGGCGGATCTGTGTGCATGTGACCAATGGACTAAAAAAAACATAAAAAAAATTTAATACTTACTTGGCATCAAACTGGAATAGATTGGAATGCTGAAACATATACCAAATGTGACGATCGTCCCCAAATCAATTAAATTCATGCTATACCATAATTTCAAATGATGTTAATAGAAAGTCCAATTACTACCAGTGTAATCCACGATGTGAGAGATGGCTACAATAATATTTGCAAACGTGTTTCTCAAAGACAAGTACTAAAGATGATTTCTTGTTAAATTTAACAATAATTTCATTGCACTCTAAATACATCAACATTTTATAATAAAATCGATTCAAACAAGCGGATAATGAAGGTGCTATATAGATTAAAAAATTGGTTTGCAAGACTGGGATAACCGGTGGATATTGGTATGATAACAAAGTAGTGCCAAGTTGGTATCACATTTTGGTGTAGAGATGAGTACCCTTAGCAAATTGGTGCCCAACATGTGCTTCATTAAAATCCATAAAGTGCCAGAAGTATGAATATCTTATGTCTTTAGAATGTGAAGTCATTGTGAAGAAACATACAGCTAGCAGACATACATTGGACATGCCACGTTACCGGTTAGAAATCGTCATGAATGTGTGGCATACCTACTTACAATTGGCATAAAAACTATAACACACAAATGGTCTGTGTGACTAAAATTTAGGAGGCTACATTTGAAAGGATGCAAAATAGAGATAAAAATTAATTATGAATATTTTAATAGTAGAGCAGTATGTATCAATTATATAGAGTTTTGTAGGTCAACTTTTGTTTAGGCAATTTTAAAGTACCTAATTTTAATAGTTTGGTTACAGTTCTCTATTTTAATAGTTTGACTAGTGATCATGAAAATATCTTTCTGAAATATGTGCACTTGCATTGAACCCTTCTGTAAAGTCAAGGGCCAAGGGAAATCGTAGTGGTGCATGCCTACTTGGCGATTCTATTTATAAATAATCGTATGGGGATTATTAGGAGCTGCTTAGTCTAGCGCCATTGGTAAGACTTATGCTTGAGCAATTAGAGCTTAATGGATGGACTTGCATCTTAAGGGTGGGATTCAGAGGCTCATATGGTTGAGGTTATCGTCGCCAAAATCATTACTCTTTAAATTATAATCATAATACATCAAGGTATGGAAACAAACCATAGGGGAAAAACTACTAGGGATGTAGGCTTACGAATTAGGGAGATACAAACAAAAAAACCGAATGGTCATTCAGAGGCTCGCAAGGTTGAGGTTAGCATTGCCAGAAGCATACCCTTTAGATGATATACTCATAATACATCAAAACCCGTAAACAAACCATGGGGAAAAACTACAAGGGATGTAGGGCTACAAAATAGGGAGATTAAAAAAAATAAAAAAATTGAATGGGTATGAGTTGAAGAACGATTGTAGAGGAGAGTAGCTGCAAAATCAGGCCACCACAAACTATAGAGCTCAAAAACTTGGCCGAAGGATTCTCGATATCGGATTCCATGCTCTCTATCAAAAAAACCCATCCAGTAGTTGCACATATTTTCACAAAAGAGCACCACTATCCACAGGACAAGCCTTCGGACATTTACATAAATATCGTCGCAACAGTAAAGTCGATGAAGAAATAAAAATGATATTGGGCATATTTACCAAATTACAAAGCATTGTCGCTTGCTTTTCTTATCAGCGTGATGTATCTCTTGTTCGAATTTTATTTTGAACAACGTTGATGCTTTTGGCCAAGATCTTTGTGTGCAGAGCCTCTTATGGTGGTGCTTTAAAAAAAAAAAAAACCTGAAACGGACTGTGGAAATGGCCCCAAAAGGGAAAAACCCACTTGCTGGTGTTCATGTGATGCTGTAGCAGTCCATGAAGGGCTCACGAGCAGGACACACTCGGCAAGAGAAATTAGTGGAGGATGCGGCGCTCCAGAAGAGGGGAATTGCAAGGGAGCGCGGGAACTTAGATCGAGAGGAGGAGCTGGTCAACAGCTCAGCAGGGGGGTATTCAAAGGGTAGGCTATAGAGGCTGCATGAGGAGAGGTGCCTGTTCGCAGAGAACGGCCGAAAGCGGCATGCAGAGATGAGGAGCTAGTGAGGAAGATGAGCAGGGGAAGAAAAAAGTGCAGGCCGTCAAATCCGAGAGAAATCAGTAAGCGGTGTAGAGTCACTAAATCAGTAAAGTGGTTGGTGCCAGAGAGGCTCATCCCTGTGCTGCAAAGAAGGGCAAGTTGTTTTGTGCATGGCTAGGTTCATGGTATCTGCTGTGTAGCTTCCAGTTGACGAGAGAGAGAGAGAGAGAGAGAGAGAGAGAGAGAGAGAGAGAGAGAGAGAGAGAGAGAGAGAGAGAGAGAGAGAGAGAGAGAGAGAGAGAGAGAGAGAGAGAGAGAGAGAGAGAGAGAGAGAGAGAGAGAGACTGAAGGTGGGTCGCCATAGCACACGAAAGAGAGAGATAGAGAGAGTGTTCCCCGAGTTCCAAGTCCTTCTGGCTCGCCTTCTCTGCTTGTGCTCCCTCCTATCGAGGAGCCATGTTTCTTACTCCCCGTCTACAAGCATTCACAACCATACACCGAATGCTGCTGATTATGACAAGGCCTGAATGGTAGCACCTCAAAGTATTGCAATAATCTCTTGTGAAGCGTCTACGGTGACATAGAAGAAGATCAAAAACTGGATGAGGACGGCTATCAGAATCTGCAAAGAGTGAGAGAAAGAGACAGAGAGAGAGAAAGTGTCGCAACTCCTGCATGAGGGTGGTTGTGATTTGTGTGGTTGGGTAGACGCCATGCAGACCACGAATAATAAGTGGGCGAGATTGAAGGCTAGCTGCATGTGAAGAGGAGAGAGAGAGATTTTTGAGTGGTGTGCAGGCCTTTTGGATGAACGAGATTGGAGAGAAAGACGGTTGCAAGGTGGTTGTTATTCGACCAGAGAAAGAGAGAAAGAGTTCGACACCTCACGAGAGAGAGGGATGGCGGCTGAACAGAGCCAAAGAGAGAGAGCTCCGTTTTTTTTTTGTAGGTTTTCATGCAATGGTGGGAAAATACTGGCTGAAAAACTAGTTGTGGTTGGTGTCAAAGGGGCCACTCTCGGGGGTGGGGCACTGACGGCCATGCATGGAAAAGCAGAGGGAATGATTATGCATGGCGGCTAGCCGAGTAGGTCTGCTGAAAGTGAGAGAAAGAGCATTCGTTTGGCTTAGATAAGGAGAGAGAGACCAGTTGAGAGAGAGAGAGAGTTAGAAGTTGGATGGTTGGCGAGGGCCCCGAATGTTGCGCTCACACGATGGGTTGCCCTGTATAGCTGGTGCAGTTGTGGACCACTGAAACTCGATGGTTGCATATGATGGGGTTGGTTGGAGGCTGCATGGTGGCCGGCTTGGCGTTGTGTGGTGGGTAGAACACGCGCACTTCAGTCCGATGCAGAAGTTTTGCAGCCAGACGCTACTTATGATGCACGGTCCATACTGCAGGTTTTTGAGGCGGCAGGTTTGTTGGTTGTGTTGTAGTGGGCCAATGACTACAACTCCTCCGTCATCTCTTCTGCAAGTGCTAGCGCAAAGTTTCTTAATGCCGTCGACGTGAAGCTGCCCCTAGTGCCGCTGCAGGCCATAAAACCATTGCTTGCTAGGGAGTTTAATCCTTATGGTAGATATAAGGGATGATTCTCTTTTTAAAAAAAATTTAAAAATAATTTGTTCCCATGAAAATCTTGGGCTTATTTTCGTGCATTCAGCAATAGTTATGGTCAAATCCCGATGCTCCCGTCAACATTGCACAATGAGAAGGACCTTGAAGGTCACTCAAAGTTCATCAAGATGCGTGTCCTACGAAGAACTCATCCGAACAAATCTTCAATGGCTACGAGATGATTCTAGTGGGGTTGAAAGAAGATTTGTCGGGTTCCAATGTTTGTTTGCTGATACCATGCATCTGTTCTAGTGGTATCGGTCTCCATTTTGTTCAAGCTTACGTAGTTCTTCTCTATGATCAAATTTTGAGCCCAATTTATCCCGAGATCCCTTAAGATCTTCAAGGATTACTCCTACTCTATTAAATTTTCACTTACTCTATTTCTTCTTCTCCTAGACCGGAAGAAACTAATCAAACCTCCATTACTTATAACACAACCATCCTCAGACAATATGATAGCCTAATCTCGTTCTTTTCGTACTTGAGTCCGATTTCATGCATCATATTAACAGATATTATGCTCTAGACTGTACTTATCATACAACCAATTATCCTTACCTATATAGATATTCGATTAATCACAAAAAAATCCAATATCTTTAAACAATTTGAAATATTTACGATGCGAGGAGGTTCATAATAATCACGTACCTCTAATTTTAAACAAGAAAAATCAATTGTAAGTAAGAATGACTTATCTTTGTTCACCATAATCTCCATAGCCGTCATCGATGCAAGTCCAAGAGCATAGCCACATCGCTGATACCACTGCTACAATCGGAAGCCTGCCGACTCGCACAAATCCATAATCGAGCACAACGCAAATAGAGAGAGACAAAGAACGGGAGAGGGCAAGAGAGCGCGTGCAGGTGTACCTCCTAGAGCGGAGTCCTACACCGGCACGACGAGGAGAGAAGAGGGAAGAAGAGAGAAGAACAATGCAAGCACTGGGTGCAATCTCCCCCCGTGCAAGAGTCACCATTTCCCTCTTGCACGTATTTGTTATATAGATTTCTTGAATGGTCAAAGTGATTACAAACTGGCCGGCCGGTCATAAATGGCCAAAGCTCATAAAGAGCACTTGAATAATAAAATGTACAATATACATATATATCCATTCGCATAGGCCTAGCTCGGTCTAGTCTTTTCCACCTGTCAGCTGCAATAAATCATAAAATATCATTTCTATAACACATGGTGCAACAGTTATAGTAGTGCAATATACTTTTTATTGCTGCTGCATGAATGGTGCCCACCACCTTATGATGGTAACCAAAACCATATTAGTGGAGTTTGAACACATTTTTTTAGTAAACACTTACAAGTGCTGTCACACCACAATGAAGCGGTGCACACAACACTTTCACGTGGTGTCTACTTTCATGTGCTAAGTCACTACGTTAGTCCATCACTCCATGCAAGTGGTGAGGCACCACTCCCAAGTGGTGTGACACCACTTTCAAGTAGTAACTATAACCTTATCACCTGTCAGCTGCAATAAATCATAAAATATCATTTCTATAACACATGGTGCAACAGTTATAGTAGTGCCATAGACTTTTTATTGCTGCTGCATGAATGGTGCCCACCACCTTATGATGGTAACCAAAACCATATTAGTGGAGTTTGAACACATTTTGTTAGTAAACACTTACAAGTGCTGTCACACCACAATGAAGCGGTGCACACAACACTTACACGTATAAAAACCACTTTCACGTGGTGTCTACTTTCATGTGCTAAGTCACTACGTCAGTCCATCACTCCATGCAAATGGTGAGGCACCACTCCCAAGTGGTGTGACACCACTTTCAAGTAGTAACTATAACCTTATCACTGCAATCAAGCGGAAAGTTCCCGCTTTCAAGTGGCCAGACACCACATTCAAGTGACAAGAAAACGCATTAAAGTGGTGACTACCCACTTTGAACTAGTTTCTCACCACTGTCAAGTGGTCATCAAGTGGTGAGACACCACTTTTATGTGCAAAGTAATACGTTAGTCATCACTCCATGCAAGTGGTGAGACACCACTCCCAAGTGGTGAGACACCACTTTCAAGTGACCGAACACCGCATTCAAGTGACAAGAAAACCTTATCACTGCAATCAAGAGGAAAGTTCCCGCTTTCAAGTGGCCAGACACCGCATTCAAGTGACAAGAAAACGCGTTAAAGTGGTGACTACCCACTTTGAACTAGTTTCTCACCACTCTCAAGTGGTCATCAAGTGGTGAGACACCACTTTCATGTGCAAAGTACTACGTTAGTCATCACTCCATGCAAGTGGTGAGACACCACTTTCAAGTGGCCAAACACCGCATTCCAATGACTTGAATCCGCGTTCAAGTGGTGACTTCCCACTTTGAACTAGTTTCTCACCATTCTCAAGTGGTCATCAAGTGGTGAGATACCACTTTCAAGTGATAGCTTAAACCTGGTCACTGCAATCAAGTGGCAAGCTCCTGCTTTTAAGTGGCCAGACACCTTATTCAAGTGACCAGAATCACTGTTCAAGTGGTGACTGCCCACTTTGAAGTAGTTGCTCACTAATTTCAAGTGGTCATCAAGTGTTGAGACACCACTTTCATGTGCTAAGTCACTACATCAGTCCATCACTCCATGCAAGTGATGAGGCACCACTCCCAAGTGGCAAGAGACCACTTTCAAGTGGTAGCTAAAACCTTGTCATTGCAATCAAGTGGCAATTTCCAGCTTTCAAGTGGCCAGAAACCGCATTCAAGTGACCAGAATCCGCATTCAAGTGGTGACTGCCCACTTTGAAGTAGTTGCTCACCACTCTCAAGTGGTCATGAAGCACTTTTCACAAGAGCTCCTCCACTTCCAAGTTGTGTTGGACCACTATCTAGTTCTGATGTTGGTCTGTCACCTAGTATTTTGTCCCTCCCAGCTACTTTTTAAGTGCTAGATTTTAATTGGTGACTGGCCACTTTGAACTAGTCGCTCACCACTCTAAAGTGGTCATCAAACACTTTTCACAAGAGCTCCTCCACTTTCAAGTTGTGTTGGACTACTATCTAGTGCTAATGCTGGTCTGTCGCCTAGTATTTTGTCCCCCCCAGCTACTTTTTAAGTGCTAGTTCTGAACTTCCCCAGAACTTTCATGTCCTTACTCACCACTTTTTAATCGTTGCCCACCATATTCAAGTAGTGCACACCATTTTTTATGGGGGTTCATCACCGTCAAGTGGTTTGAATTCACTTTTAAGTCGTGCCAAACCACTTTTTAGTTACGCTGAATGCGGTTTCTCACCACCATTAAGTTGTCCTCACACAACCTCTTAATATTCTACCTTTTTGTATGGTTACTAGTTTCTACACTAATTTGTATTTGTGGCGCATTATTTTCACAGGTAAAACAATACTACTGAATGTATCATTACTAGTTTTTAGTGGTGCACACCAGTTTTTAGTGGTGCACACCAGTTTTTAGTGATATAGAATCACTTTTTAATGTTTTGAAACAATTTAACCAGTTTTGAATGCTAAGTTTATTTTTAACATTTGTATACATGTATATTGCAGGTGGAGCTTTATTTAAGATTCAAGACAAAGTTTGCAGATATTCAGATTTCGCAACATTGCTTCGAGGCTATGAAACCGTTCTTTATCCGAAAATTGAGGGATCGCTACACCTGCTATTGTATTGTGCATGTACAAATGATTTTCCTTAAAGTATACCTTCCAGGCTATTGATTTCCATTTCATTAATTTCTTGAACTTCTATGGAAATAGTCCACTTGGCAGGAGATACTGGAGAAAAAATAAGCTCTACTTGAAGATGCTCATGATGATGTCGGAAAGAACAATACGAGTACAATAAATAGACAATCAATGAACAATATGAGTACAATAAATAGACAATCAATGAGCAATAAACAACTAGTGAACAAAAAATAAAGCCATCGTTTCATTATCATCAAAATGAGGGTACAAAGACAAAATTACAAAGAGGCTACAAAGCACAAAAGGTTAATAGGGGCTATAGAAGTTTCTTGCAGGACTTTGGTTTGGGAGGTTTAAGGTTGGGTGCTTGGAGGTTAGTCTTTTTTCGAGCAGATGAAGGCTCCTTGGATTTTTACCTCCTGGAGTAGGCTCTGGAGGCTCGGATGCAACCTTAGCTTTTTTCTTTGGTGTGGCGCGCTCTTCAATGTTGCTCCTCTTTTTCCTACGCCCCAAAATCTGTGCACAAACATTTGAAATAAGAAGATCCGAGTCCTCATTAGAGAAGTTCACTGTTGTATCCTTTTCAATTGGCTTCTCGGATGATTTTTCAGCATCCTCTACGTCCTTGTTCATTGTAGGTTCTGGCTTCAGAGGCACCTCAGCTGACTCCATGGATGCGTCACCTTGAGCTCCCACTACATCTGCTCTTTTTTCAGCCCTTTTTCTGCCTTTTGTTGGTCAGGAGTGTCTTCACCTACTTGTTTCTGGGATGCATTCTTATCCCCGCACCCACCACACATGCTATCAATATTGGGCTTGCTTGATGACCCACCTTGGGAGTGTGCTACATAAAAGACAATGTAATAATACTCAATATTAAGTTATGTGAACATTCAAAGAGAAGAATGTTCCACAGAATGTTTGTGCATTACTTTCAAGAGTCTCCATCACTTTATGTGGTACCACTTAAGAGTGTTATATAAACACATTTAAGTGGTCTTTTACCATATAAAATGGTCTCTAACCATTTTTTCCTAATTAGAGTTTAACCACTTTTAAGTAATATCAACTACTACTAGGTGAATCAATCAAGCTTACATACCTGTAACTGTGCTGCCTCTTCACCTAGGTTATCGAGATTGTGCACTTCAATATCAAGTCCCATGTCTTTGAGAGCCTCCATTCTAATTTGAATCAAGGTCTCAAGCTTTGCCATTGCTTCCTCGTTTGGTACAAGCCCAGCCTTATGCAACTTGAGTTCCTCCATATCCTTGTTCAGTCTCTCTACGATCTTGGTGGTGCCTCGCATCAAACCAACCTACTCATCTCTCTTTGTCTTTGATTGATCTAAAGCAATTTTTATTGCTTCGAGACATTGCTGCTTTTCTTTTAACTTTTCAGCAGCATTAGCCTTCATGTTAGAAATAACTGCTACATCAGCCGTTGACGCAGAAAATGTAGTCGAGGAAACATTTGACATTCCAAATGTTCCCATCGATCCAAAGGCCCGCTTCTTTAGAAATTCCTCCTTAGCCTGCCCTGCAAATTGATGTCCACCTGAGTATGTCTGCCAGTCAAAGCCTGTGCAAGTACTATCAGTGTAATTAGGCATATTTTCTGCATTAAATTTCCACTCGCTTCCAAGACATGGACCGTTTGTGGACCTCCATTTCTCCAATTTCCTATTTAAAGTTTTCTGTTGGCGTAACATTTTGATAACACCTTCATCATACACAACCCATGCAACTAAACCTTTAGAATCTTCAGCGGCCTTGCAGTTCTGCCAAGTAAATCCATGTTCAAAATGCATGCCTTCCTCATTGTTTGGGGGAGCTCCCTGATATACTTTGTGGTATAGCAGGTGACATTCTTCATACATTTCAGGCCTCAGCCCCTTTAAATGCATCTTCTCCTTTTGGTGGCACTTGTAAAGCCATACACTAAGCCACTCTTCATCTGAGAAATCATCATCACATAGGAGCTTCGGATCCTGGCAAACCAAGCATAGCCCATATTCGGTATGAAAATCTTCCTTGGTGAAGCAAAATTTTGTTTGAGTGGGTAAGGCCACTCGTGGTACTGTCCACCTCCCTGTAAAAACATATAAGAATGCATGTTAGTCTGTAATGAGCCATAATTAAACTTGTTTTATCAGTGGTTGAAATGATTTCTGCACCATTCTCAGTGGTACTACAAAATTTTTAAGTGGTGGTGTACCACTAAATGGTTCGCAACCACTTAAAACTGGTTAGGTAACACTAAAAAGTCCTACTACACCACTATTTTCTAGTGATACATCCCCTTTTGGTGTTTCTTCACCACTTTAAAGTGGTGCTCCAGCACATAAAAGTGGGCTGAACCACTGTTCAGTTGTGCTACACCGATGTGAATTGTTGTACACAACTTAAAACTGGTGCTACACTCCTAAAAAGTGGTGCTACACCAATAGAATGTGGTATCTCCTTGTAAAGCTTCATCACTTGAAAGCACTTAACCACCACTTTTAGCAAAGATGAAGAACTAACGATTATTGCACTTTTGTAAAGCTTCACTAAAAAGTGGTTCTACAGCACTGAAAGTGGTTGACCATCACGTGCCACCACTTAAATGTGATTTGAACCACAAAAAGTGGTGACCACCACTTTATTGGTGTTTACCACTTTATACCAAATAACGTTCAGGTTAAGAAGCACCACTTTTCAGTGGTCCTACACGCTTTTAAGGTACCGAATAACGCTCTAGTTAAGAAGCACCACTTTATAGTGGTCTTCACCACTATAAACACCACTTAAATGTGATTTGAACCACAAAAAGTGGTGAACACCACTTTATTGGTGTTTACCACTTTAAACCAAATAACGTTCATGTTAAAAAGCACCACTTTTCAGTGGTTTTACACACTTTTAAGGTACCGAATAACGTTCTAGTTAAGAAGCACCACTTTCTAGAACGTTATTCGGTACCTTAAAAGTGTGTAAAACCACTGAAAAGTGGTGCACCATCGTGATGCTTCGCTTAAAAGTGATGCTTCACCACAAAGTAGTTAGGGTTTTCCACTAGAAAGTGATGCACCCATTGTATCGCCAGTTTTTACTAGAACCTTACCTCTTTTTAGTGCTGCCCAGCACTTTAAAGTGGTCCAGTATCACTTTTAAGAGATGGTGCACCATATCAGCATAACTATGTAGTGATGCAACCATGGTTTCTGCCCAACTTTAAAGGGTGCTTGTTAGCAGCGGCTAACACAGGCTACACCATTTATGCACCAAGTTGTGGATGTGCCATAGTGCACAGTATTTACTTCTCATTGTATAGGGCTTGGGCTCATTTAGGAGTTCCAAAGTTGTATGAGTCTAGGCAAGAGAGCTCACTTTATCCCATAGTTGAAGGGTTTGAGGCCCAAAACTATAAAAGAGCCCTATGCTTAATGAGAGGTCATTCTTGAGTGGTCCTTTTGAGAACTCTCTCCCTAGAGGAGGTCTTGATGGCCTAGCCTTTGAGCTTAATGCCCATGCTTAGAAGGCTAGTGCTAATCACATGTAATTAGTGTAATCCTCTCTTAATTAATCTAGTCTTCATTATGTTGTCAATCATGTTTATCTACTTTCCTTCATTGTTTTGAAGTGTTGATCTTCTCTAATCTAACTCTTACTTATGCTAAGCTATCCGATTAGTGGAGTCCTTATCTAACTCTCTCGATTAAGCGGAGTGGGCGTACTCGTGATTGAGGGATTAGAGTTGTCCTCTAATGGTGTGCTTGTGTGTGTGTAGGTTTAAGAAGCCTTGAGCTTAATTTGATTATGTGTGACTTGATTTGGACACCATGATGGGCATGGTTGGGGTGGCCGACTTGAATGCGATCTTGTGTGCTTAATCGTCAATGCATGTAATTAGAGTTGTGCTTGAGAGATTCCAAGATTAGTGTGTTTCACTTCGTTGCTTGATGTGTGTAGACGATTGCTTGAAATTGATGCTTGATGTGCGATTAGCATTAGTTGATTTGGGATGATTTCTAATTGCATTGGAGGATGCACACTCTTGAATCCTCTCAATCTTTGCATCCGATGACGCTCTCTCACATTCTTTGTGTGATGCCTCCAAGCCCTAGCCGGGTCATGCTCTCTCTCTCCGGATTGATAGATTTGTGGGAGATTGCCTATGCTATGGCGAGCCTCCAACATTGGCGCCGCTGCCTGGGACGGGTTGCTTACGCTAGTGGAGTTGAGGTTGCAAAAGATAAGAGTAATTTGATTACCGATTTCTTTTAATTAGGTAGGATTTGATTTTTGTGTAGTGTAATTAGGTTTAATTAGATGTGTATAGAGTCATTTCACCCCAAAAACCCCTAAATTCTCTTTTGATTTTGCTAATTTTTCACTAACCTTCACTAATTTTGCATCCCATTCATGCTAATTTTGTGCTAATTGTACTAATTCCATTCTAATTTCATGCTAATTGTGCTAACCTAACCACTAATTTTGATTTGGAATGTATGCTAAATCCCGTTAATTGAGGAGGGTCATCACTCTTAATTGCTCTAATCTATGCCTAATCATGTGATTGAGTGTTGATTTTGGTCAATTTTTTGATCGATTTTGGACCAAATCGGAGTTGCACACATGTGTGTGCAAGATGGAATCGTCGCGTGGAGCAAGGATTAGCTTGGATGAAATCAATTGTAAGTGGATTGACCTACTCCGCTTAATTTTTGATTGTTTAAGTTGATCCCATTGAGTTGCTAAGTCATTGCTAAAATTAGGTGTGTGTGCCTAATTGATGGAATTTATGCCTAATTTGATGAAATTGGAATAAAATTGGATGCCTAGATACTTAAGGAACGGTAGTTTTGCATAAATTGTGTGTGCAAATCACTAAATTGATGCGTATGTGAGGCTATTCCGGTCATGGAGTAGGCCTAATTGCCAAAATTAGCGCAAGATTTCAATGTGTGTGCCCATTTTAAGTAACTTTGATGAGAAGATTTATGGTCAAATTGAACACCTAAATGCTTGTAGATTGATGATTTTGCAAGAAATGTGTGTGCAAGCATTAGGAATTGGCCTAATTTTGTTGCTAATTGAGCAAAAAAATTGGATTTGTGCACCTAATTTTTGTGTGTGTGCAATGCTAAATTGAGTTAAAATTGGATCAATTTTTGATTAAAATTGAGTTAATTTAGCATGTATATACTCATGTATGTGTGATCAAGTGTGCAATTGAGAAAATGCAATGAGTGTTTAATGAAATTTTTGCACAAATCGACGGCCTAAATTTTGGTGTGTGTGCCTAATTAATGGCCAATTATGCTTAAATTGTGAATGATTAATTGGTATTTTACCAATTATGATGATTAATTTGGCCCAAAATATTGGTGTGTATTTGATTGATTGACTTTGGATGATTCAATTGATACCCAATTGAAAATGATTAATCTACATTACCATTGTGATGTGAATGCCAATTCGATTGGATATGAGCAACTTGAGTTGCAGTGATTGAAATTGGATACAAATTGGCATTTGAGAATTAATGACGCACTACATTCATGTGTGTACACAATGCTTGATGTAAACTGCCTTTAATATCAATTTTTCGAGCTTGCATTACTAGGTAATTTGGGAAGCTATGACCAATCGATTCACTCAAAACACAATGCATCAATTTTAACTTATGCTTGATTGAGGTATGGACGAAGGAGTTATTGTGTGATTCATAGTAATGTCAATTGAAAACAAAAATATATATGAAATACGTGACATCAATTGTATTTCCCATTGTGTGTGTCAATCTTTAACCCACCCTGGCTTGAATGACTACCCACACACCATATACATTCATGCTAACACATCCTCAATGGCCATGTGAAGCTCCCCTTATATTTTTTTTAATATAAAATGAGCTTTACAGTGCTCCTTGGTGCACCTTTTTGACCTACTCTAGCTCGGGCAGCACGCCTACCCACACACACGCTATCGGCTAAAATTCTGCCGAAAATGAAGCCATTAGCTGTCTTGGCGTTTTCGCCACACACACACAGTGCCGAGTTGCCTTGGACTACAATACAAGCACGCACACACACACACACACTCTTCGCGCTGTTCGGCTAATAAATGCAGTGCTGGAACCTACTGCACGTCGTTTCCACTCCACACACAGACCAGCCAATTTGTCAAAGCTGCAGGCCCGCTCTTCGCGCTAGTTTTCACCCCACACACACAGTGCCGATTATAACATTTGGCGCTGTTTCATCTGCTCGGAGATTTCTCCAATGCTCTCACAGTGCACCTACACTATTGTTCTCAGCTTCTCAGAGTATTGGCCGCATGCAGCTCCTGCGCTATTGCTCATGCTGTACAGTAACCGTTGAAAACGGCCGCAATAGTTGTGTACTGCACCGCGCCTTGCTGCAACATTTACCTTACAACTACACCCACACACACGTGCAGACCCCGACCCTGCTTTGCTGGCCACAACACATCGACACAACACACACACACACACACACACACACACACACACACACACACACACACACACACACACACACACACACACACACACACACACACACACACACACACACACAGGATCGCGGCTCCCAAGTACCCTAGCTGCTCGCAACACTCACACACACACGCGTGCACCCTCGAGCCTAAACGCGGTCCCATTCCCCGCCCCGGTCCCCGAGTCTCGCCTTACTGATTGCTGCGTTTGATTCACCAGCAGTGCCTGCATTGAGATCAACCACCAGCACAGTCCCTATCATTTTATATCCGTGCTGAAAATTGCACCTAGTTGGAGTTTAATGCTCGACATGAATTGATAGAGCCCGAGCACCTGGCACCTGCGATCAAGTAAGACACAATGCGCACTGATCTTTGCCGTTGCTTGAGGAGTCGTAGCTATGACCTTCAAGTTGCTCTCAATCACAAGTAGCGCGCTCAGGCATAGGCGTGCTCATCGAATCCCTGCAGAATCCCCAAGAGCAGCCAACCTCAGCACACGGGAATGCCCACAGTCCTAGTACGCTACCCTGTCCCTGCTCCCAATCTTCCCGCTCTCTGCAACCACCTGGCAATGAGCGTAGCAGAAATTAAAACAACAAAAGAAAAGATTATGATTATATATATTAAAAAAATGAGGTAGTTCCCACCTTTGCGACTCAAAGAACCTCATTAAACTAATCGGGAACCATAAACATGATCAAGTAATGCAAGAACTTGACAAAATTGAGGCAGTGAGAGTTAGGAAAAAATTAGGTAAGCCCATTGAGATAATTAAAAAATCGCTTCATGGTGGGGAGTGAGCCTCCTTGCAATAAATGATGATTAGTGTTTGTGTCTGACAGATCTACCTATTAGCACTAAACAGAGCTTTAAATGGACTTATGTGAATTTAGTGATCGTCATTCTGTATCTCACTTTCTCAACCTTCTTGCTTCGTAAATGAAAAATCTTTTAGAAGAAAGCATGTGATATAGTTTTTATGTCTGTTCATTGAATGTTTTTGCAAGATTGCGCTGGGAATTTCACTTGAGCTTGACATCTTTAGTGCTTATCTTGAAAGCCAAAATCTTTATTGCACTAATTATTGAGCCATGTTTACCAAGGTATTGGCCAAAGACACAAAATTCGGTTTTGATGTCTCGAGGAAGCTGACATTTCAATTCATCGTATGCTCTCTCTTTCCTTTTACTATGTATGCCATATGAAAGCAAGCAAGAAGAGCATTGATTGTGTATTTTAAATCTTGGTTCAAATTGCATAGCACTAGTAGACACATTTCATGTGAGCTTCATGTGAGAATTACATTGGATGATGAGTAGTGCTTGCTTAGTTGGGACTTTGTGCTTAAACTTAACATTGCTTTACATTTTGGTGCTTGAATTGAATGAAATCATTGCAAAGCACTAAATTTGAGCTTGTTTGATGGAAAGGCGTGAGCATTTAACTTTGGGGATGTGGTTGATTGTGCATATTTTTAGTGCTTGTGTTGTGTTGACCATATGAATGTATAGCACTAATCAATGATCTTTTTTGAAGGGATGATGTCCAATGATACAAAACAAGGTTTTTATGCCTCGAGGGAGCTTCAATTCACTTCATCTTATGCTCTCTTTTTCCCTTGCTATGCATGCCGTATGAGTACTAGTTGGATGTGATCATCGAGGGTGTGCATTGAAAGTTGGGCTTGGCATTAATTTTACATTTTTAGTGTTTGATTTGAATGGAAAATCCTTGCATAACACTAACCTTGATCTTGTTTGACGGATAAAGGAGAGCACCAAAACTTTTGGGCTTGTGATTTAGCATGTATTTAGTGCTTGTATTGGATGATCAAAAGCTTTCATGCACTAACAATTAAACTTCATTTTGAAGGGGTGTGGAAGGTGTGTGATTCCAAATGATCCAAGATGGGGTCATCATTGCAATGTATTGCAACAATTTGGCTAATTAGAGCCATTCAAATGCTGGGATTAAAGTTGTAATGCTAGCTCATAGCCTTGTCACAAAAGTTAATTTTTTCATTTGAGCTAGTGTTTAGCCAACTTTTTGAGCTTTCAAGTACAAATTTGGCTAGTCGAGAGCCATTCATTTTCATTTCATCAAGTTGCAGTCATCTCTAGCTCATAGATTGCTCTTAAAATTGAAAATTTCATGTGAGCTAGTTGTTAGCCAACTTTTTGGAAAGCTTTAAATTGTAAAATTCGACTTTCAAGAGTCACTTCATTTCATCAAAGTTGCATTATTTTTTAGCTCTTGACTTGTTTTTTCCATACTTCAAGTGAGCTAGAAACTAATCTACTTTGAATCATGGATGAGAGCTTGTAAAAATTGCAAAATTTGCTTATGTAGAAGCTCATTTTATCTCTCATGGTTGATACGTATGCATAAATGTGCTACTTAGAGATGTGCATAACCAAAGGCACTTTTTCCCTTTGGGTTTTATCCCTTTGGCAAATTCGAGTATACAAGACCCTAGCTTTAGGTTTTCATTAATGTTTTTTGTGTGCTTATGGATTTCAATAATTGGCTTTTGTAGCTTGTGTTTACACTTAGCTTCAAAAGGATTCTTTTTGAAAATAAAAAGGATCAAGAGACTTCTCTACACAAAGGGGATGCTTTCTCAAGGATGCTCAAAGAGCATGAATAGGTGTAATCCTTCCATGATTTGGCTCTTTGTTCATCTCTCCATTCTATTGCTTGGTTTAAGTGAAATTTTGCTTCTAAAGCTATGGTTTTTTTCATTTTCGAAAGCTAGGCATCATAAAGTTTCAACACCCTACTTTGTGAAAATTAACTCACAAAAAAAATTAGGTTTTATGAATGCAAATCATAGGTAATTGGCCTTGACCTTAGGTTAATGAAGGTTCATTTCTTGCTAGTCCTAGATTCTTAGTGATAGTCGTAATATTCCATTCATTTTTGTCACGACCTAGGGCTATGATTAGGCTTTAATCTTTTTTAGTCCAATTGCCATAAATATCTCATAAAGGAAGCAATAAAAATGTGCTAAAAAATGAACCATGAAGCAAAGAAGTGTCCAAAAAAGTAGCAAAAATGCTACTAGGGCACATGAAAATAAAAAATCTATGTTATGTTGTGTCTGAGAGAGGCTTAGCGCCTTATTGGCACTTGGTAGGCGAGGGGAATCACCTTGGCTCGCTTGGTCAAGGCCCTAAACCGATGCCGTGGGTCGATAGGGGTTAGCCGTCGCCTTGGTAAGCTAGTAGGCTTTTGGAACACCTTCTTGAGGGTTCAAGGAGCTGAGAGTCGCACCTAGACTTGCCTTGGGGTGGTAGCCTTGTGATTGTGCTTTAAATTTTTAATGAATGGCTAAATCAAAACTTCTATGAGCTTCAAAAAGCTTTGACAATGTACTAATAGATTAGGAGCCTTTTTATAGCCCATAGACATGATAGACTTGAATGATTTATTAAGATTCTTCACATAGTTTTTAGGCTAGTAGGTTTATGAACTTGCATTAGCTTAGGGTCATAATTGATTACTTGTGTTTCATGCATAAAACTGAAATTTCAAGTGGTTCAATCTTCACAATAGTTTGAGTATTTTTTTGCTTTATGTTGTCTAGTTTTTGACTATGATTGACCCATCTTTTAGAAGCAAAACATCACTTTGCATGATTGTTCATTTATGCTTCATGTTAATTAATTTTTGGTGGCCTTTGATACTCATTACTTGTTCTTATGTTTTGCAGCTCAACATTTCTTCCTTGGACTTGCTTTCTACCATGTCACCATGTCTTGCTTCACCGGCACACGAGGACGTGCGCTAAATTAGGAAGGGGGGAATGTTAGCAGCGGCTAACACAGGCTACACCGTTTATGCACCAAGTTGTGGATGTGCCATAGTGCACAGTATTTACCTCTCATTGTATAGGGCTTGGTCTCATTTAGGAGTTCCAAAGTTGTATGAGTCTAGGCAAGAGAGCTCACTTTATCCCATAGTTGAAGGGTTTGAGGCCCAAAACTATAAAAGAGCCCTATGCTTAATGAGAGGTCATTCTTGAGTGGTCCTTTTGAGAACTCTCTCCCTAGAGGAGGTCTTGATGGCCTAGCCTTTGAGCTTAATGCCCATGCTTAGAAGGCTAGTGCTAATCACATGTAATTAGTGTAATCCTCTCTTAATTAATCTAGTCTTCATTATGTTGTCAATCATGTTTATCTACTTTCCTTCATTGTTTTGAAGTGTTGATCTTCTCTAATCTAACTCTTACTTATGCTAAGCTATCCGATTAGTGGAGTCCTTATCTAACTCTCTCGATTAAGCGGAGTGGGCGTACTCGTGATTGAGGGATTAGAGTTGTCCTCTAATGGTGTGCTTGTGTGTGTGTAGGTTTAAGAAGCCTTGAGCTTAATTTGATTATGTGTGACTTGATTTGGACACCATGATGGGCATGGTTGGGGTGGCCGACTTGAATGCGATCTTGTGTGCTTAATCGTCAATGCATGTAATTAGAGTTGTGCTTGAGAGATTCCAAGATTAGTGTGTTTCACTTCGTTGCTTGATGTGTGTAGACGATTGCTTGAAATTGATGCTTGATGTGCGATTAGCATTAGTTGATTTGGGATGATTTCTAATTGCATTGGAGGATGCACACTCTTGAATCCTCTCAATCTTTGCATCCGATGACGCTCTCTCACATTCTTTGTGTGATGCCTCCAAGCCCTAGCCGGGTCATGCTCTCTCTCTCCGGATTGATAGATTTGTGGGAGATTGCCTATGCTATGGCGAGCCTCCAACAGTGCTATAGGTGCACCACTTCAACACAGCCTATCAATGGTGCTGTACCCATAAAAAGTGGGGTTCACCCACTTGATATTTACTAGTGGTGTGCACACTACTTTTTCCTAATAAAGCAACACTTTAATTGAATCCATGGGGAAAATACCTGCATCTAACCTGCTGAACATTTTGCTTCTTAGGTGTACCCTTGGGGGACTCAAAAGTTCTTTTTGTAGCATGCATGTGCAAAAAATTCAGAAATTTTACAAGACATAAAACCAATTTTAGAAATGCATGGATGATGCATCTAACCTGTTTTGATAGGCAACTCCTGCGTAGAGCTCATTCCCTTCCTAGGTGTACCCTTGTCAGAGTCTGAAGGTCCTTTTGTAGCCTGGTTCTTCATCCTGAAAAAATCACAAATGCCACATAGATACAAGATCAATAGTTAAATGCATTCATGCTTGAACCTGCATGATGCATTCGTATAAGCATGCACACACAGTTGATAAAATCTGCATTCATGCTTCAAGCTGCATGATGCATTTTTATAACGCATTCACAAGGGTGATCAATTAGATGTGCACAATGCATATACATTCCAGAAATAAATTCTAAACTTACACATGCATCATTAATAGTTACAATCGATGATTATCTTGCCACCCAACAGAGGGCAGACCATATCTCCAGGGGTTGAACCTAGGTCCTTACGCACCCACCCATTCACTTTAACCACTAGGCCAAGCCCCCTTTGGTGATCTTGCCACGCATTCAGAGGCAAGCATACAGCGCTTCTACATCTTCATGAAGCATGTTAAAACATGGATCAATGCTACCTGGAAATGCTACCTAGGAAAACCAGCCACATTCAAATTCAACCAACATTTGAGATAGAATGCTTCAAGCTACATGATGACATATACCTCTTACTGCTGCAGGGGATTTTTACTGAAGTTGATGACCAACCCAGCAAAAAGTACACCTCCTGAATTTGCTTGCTGTTGTTCTGATGTTGCTTCTTGTTGCTTCGGCTAGCAGAGAAACGCAAAGGAGGGAGGAAACAGGGAATCAGAAACCTGAATGGCGCTGGAGAGACAGAGAGAGGGGGGAGGAACAAGCGAGACAGAGTGATGAGACTCGAGAGAATATTTTCATTAAGTGCTTGAACGTACCTTGAGGTGATCATTAATGAGTAAGCGCTTTCACTTAGTACACGTCAAATTTTAACCCTTTCTTTCCATAAATTTTGAATTTAATCCCACTGTTTCAAACACCTAAACCACCCATTTTCTCAACCCCAAAAACCATATATTATATAGTGGCAAAAGCGGTCCACCTATACATGCTTTCACCCACTTAGTGTTAGTGGCTCACACAAGTGTATAGATGTACACTTAGGGTTAGTGGCAGTTAGTGATGGGCGGTCGGCCACATGGCCATTAAAATTTAACATGGACCATGCAACTCACCACCCAACCATGTCCTATATAGGCCCTCGGCCTTACTTATAATAGGACTCCCTTTATCACATGTTTGTCTTGGCCCTTACCTTCCTGGCCTTACCCGAGGCTTGGCATTACTCCCCTCTTGGAGAAGCATTTTCGTCCTCGAAAACAAAAGTGGTGATATTTGCATAAGAACACTAATATTTTCTACAATGACATACTTCATGGATCCAACTATCTATTTGATTGGAACACAATTTCATAGAAGGTTCATTGAAATCAAGAAGAGCATCTTGATTTTCCACATTGTTGTACTTTTGCAACAGTCTTGTGTAACCGGTTTGTATCTACCAACATAGCATATCAACTCCATTTAGAACTCACTTGCATATGCTAAATGAGTTATCAGAAGTAAGATGTATCTAAAAGAGTACCCCTTTTCACTTTCCATGAAAGTAACTGGCTGATGTAACTCATGAAAAATTATAAGTCCTTAACTTAATATCATTCTTCATCAGCAAGTAACTCCACTGTAATTGTTGATCAAGGTTGAGAGTCTGATGTAAACATGAAGGGACTAAACTTATTCTCGCAACATGCTTTGCCTCGTGGTAAGAAAATTCCAACTAGAGAGATATTAAAATTTCTAACTGGACTGGTTGGTTCTTGTAATGGAAATTGCCTATGAACTTTGAGGATAGCAGGATTAAGGGAACTAGAGTGAGCATTTTTATGGGTAATCTTAATTAGCGGTAGCAATATAAGCATTAGAGTTAATTAACTTGTCATGAACAATACTTTTGCAAGAGAGAGAATTAGAAAAACATCACAATAGTTGAGGACCGGATTTATGTGGAGCCGGTCTCCCCTCCAATAGGCTTTTGTATTATAGATTCTCCCATAAAGAGAGACTTGGTACAATACATTCTTTGTGTTCTTTGTGACCTACGTGATGCAATGAAGATGGAAAGATTCATGCATAATGAGCATAACATAAACTATGTAAAATCATTAACCATCCCCGGTCTCAGTCCCAAGGCCTCAAACACCTTCGAAGGTGTAGAGAGCTAGCGGGGAATGAGGATAGGGAAGAGGAAGAAGAAGTAACATACGAGAAAGAGATAGCTCCTCACTTATCATCACTCTTCTTGCATAGCATAGCATACTATTATAATAATGATGATGAAGAAGATGGCAAGCTTAATCATTGAAACATGGCTCTAGGCTAGATTTGTATTCCATAACCAAGAGTGTTGGTGTAGGCTCTCAATTTCTCAACAAGCTTGGAGAAGGAGATGGAGTTCTTGCAATTTGCCAAGAAATAATGATCATGTGAGTGTGTGTGAGAGAGAGATTATACCCCCCAAGCACAACCCCAGCTTGCTTTGGTTTGTAGACATGTAGTAGTGTTAGTGTGTATACGCGCTTCACCAGGGGCACTTTTCTCCCACTGGGTTTTTCCCCCTGGACATCTGGTGTGAAAGGACACCTTATCTCTTAGGGTTTCATATAAGCTTTGTAGCTCTGAGTTTGTATACACAATTATTATTCCAATACAGAGAGACAGACTACAGAGATCTCGTACACAAGCTCTGTGTCTTCTCCTTCTCCATCTTCTTCCTACTCTAAGTTGCTGTCTTCCTTCTGTTTCCTGTTTCATCATCTTCAACAATTGGTATCAGAGCGAGGTGATTTCCAGAGCCTCTACTTGCGTTTTCGCGTCCGCGCGCGCAATCGCAGTTTTCAGGCAGTTTTCGGAAAATTTGTTCGTGGGAGCATCCTCGACGTTCCGGGAGTATTCTGATCAGGCGACCTGGGGTTTTACCCCCCTTTCGAAGCCGTTCGAGCCCTCAGAATTTTGTTCTGAGCAGCGTAGCAGAAGTTACTTTTCGGAGGCGTTTAGATCAAGAGGGTGTGCTTTTTGACAGATTTTCTTCAGGTAAACAGTTCTTTTGGGAAGCAGCTTGTCTTAGCTTTGTGCTGAGATTTTGTGTAGAGTTTTGCTTGGATTGGAGAGGAGATTTGTGAATCTCTTGGAGGTTCTTTTGCTCTCTTGTGTGCATCTACAGTATGGCTCAATCTACGGAGAAAGAGATTTTTGGTGCGTTTACATCCGAAGACAAATTGGATGGTACCAACTATTCTCTTTGGTCTTTTATGGCCAAAAATGTTTTGGTTGGTAAAGGATTGTGGGATTATGTATCTGGAGATGAAGTTCGTCCAGGTAGCATTGCACCTGCCACGCCTGGTCGTGGTGCAGCTGTTGGTGCAGGACCCTCACAAGTCACTCCAGAGCAAAAGAGATAGGATACTAAAGATGCACAGGCTATGGCTGTGATTGCCTTAACCATAAAGAGGACAATCACACCACATATCAGATCTTGCAGAACTTCTGAGGATGCTTGGAACACTCTGCAAGCTATGTTTGGAGGAAGAAACGCTGCCAGAATAGAGTTTTTGAAGAAACAACTTGACAAAATACAGATGGACGAAGGTGACGATATTGTCAAGCATCTTACAAAAATCAGGGATCTTAAAGAGCAATTGCTTAGCATTGATGAAGTGATTCCAGAGAAGGACTTGGTTTCCAAAACACTCAATTCACTACCACCATCTTATTTGACTTTTCAGACTTCTTTGACTCTGTCTTTGCGAGCTAATCCTGACCCTCTTCATTTTGAAGAGTTAGTGGCTTTGCTATTGCAGGAGGATCAATCACGTAAGAACAAGTCTTTACAGGTGGATGGTATGGATCATGCTCTTGTTGTACAGAACAAAAACAGGGGTAAAGAGAGTGCTCATCACTCCAAGTCTACTAGTGCAGGACAATCTTCAGAGAAGTCTAAAGGTGATTCCGACAAGTCCAAGAAGAAAGGTAAATGTCACTACTGCAAGAAACCTGGTCACTACATTAGTGAGTGTAAAAAGCGAATTGCTAAAGAAAAGAAGAAAGAGTCAAGTTTGGTTGTTTCAGCTTCTGGTGATTCTTCTACAGCTAAAGAAGAGTCTGCAAACTTTGTGCAGGATTCTTATGCTTTTGTAGTATGTTCAAATTTTTCTGCTTACAGTGTTGACAAGACACAAATGATTTGGTACTTTGATAGTGGTGCATCCAGCCATATTACTTCAAGGAAGGATTTGTTTTGTTCATTGGATGCAGCTCCAGCAGGAAAGAAGGTGACATGTGCAAATAATGCTTCTTATCCAATCAAAGGCATTGGTAAGATTTTGATTACCATTTCAGATGGTTCAGATTTATGCTTGCTAGATGTCTTATATGTTCCAGGGATCAAGAAGAATTTGTTGTCTGTATCCTCTCTTGCAAAAAATGGTCTTCGGGTCATTTTTGAGGATGACAGATGTGTTGTACGAGATCGAGAGAATGGTTATTCTCTTATCACTACAGGTACGCTGGAAAATGGACTATTTGTGCTAGATCGTTATGAAAAGCAGATTCAGGTATGTATTGCAGAAACAAAGACTCAGGCCATGCAGGATGCTGAGTTGTGGCATGCTAGATTTGGGCATGTTAGTTATGGCAGTTTGATGACTTTACAACGTCATAATATGGTGCATGATTTGTCCTTATTGGAGATGCCACCAAGACATGTATGTGAAGGTTGCGTTCTTGGAAAGATGCACAGATTTGCATTTTCGCAGGATGGTTCAGTTAGAGCGACACGAAAGTTGCAGCTTGTACACAGTGATGTATGTGGTCCTATGAGGACGCCATCTATAGGAAACAGCCTTTATTTTGTGACCTTCATTGATGACTTTTCCAGGTTTTGTTGGGTGTATCCACTCAAAGCAAAGTCAGATGTGTTTGCAGTTTTTCAACATTATGTCGCCATGGTTGAAAATGAAACAGGTTGCAAAGTACAGACTCTTCGTACCGATCGAGGAGGTGAATACATGTCAGGTGCATTTAAGGATTTTTTGGGAAAGAAAGGCATTAAACACCAATGCACTATGCCATACACACCACAACAGAATGGTGTTGCAGAAAGGAAGAACAGGTCTTTAATGGAGACGGCTAGATGTATGCTCAAGGCTAAGAGGTTGCCTCATAAGCTATGGATGGAGGCAGTTGCTTGTGCAACACATGTTTTGAACAGGTGTCCTACTCGTGCCTTGAAGACCATTACTGCATATGAAGCTTGGTATGACAAAAAACCTTCAGTCAGTTATCTTCGTGTTTTTGGTTGTCTTGCTTATGCTCACATCCCTCAGCAGTTACGTGGAAAGCTTGATGATAAGGCAATCAAATGTATATTTGTGGGGTATAGTAGTGGAAGTAAAGGTTATAGACTTTACAATCCTGCTACAAACAAGATTTTTGAAAGTCGCGATGTAATTTTTGCAGAAACTACTGCTCAACCTATGGTTGCTTTTGATGTACCTCATATGCAGACACATGATGTATTTGAAGATTTGCTTCCTTCTTTTGTGGAGAATCAAGAATCACAACAGGTTGATAATCTTGATCAATCTTTTGATCAGCATGTGACACCTCATGATGTAGAGGAAATTGTGCGTGAAGAGCAAGAAGTTCTCAGGGAAGAAAGAACCTTGCCTAAATGGGTTCAGAAAACTTTGCAGGATAGCAAGTTGGATGCACCGTTGCCACGAAAAACACGTGCTGGTACTACTTTTGGCAGAGAGCAAGTAGATTTGGCTTGCTTTAGCACTCTTTGTGATGCAGATGAGCCTGATTCATTTGAACAAGCTTTAGAGTGTGTTCAGTGGAAAGATGCTATGCAGCAAGAAATTGATTCTATTCATAAGAATCATACATGGGATCTAGTGGACTTGCCTACAGGTAAAAAGCCTATTGGTACAAAGTGGGTTTTTAAGGTAAAAAGGAAACAAGATGGTACTGTTGACAGGTACAAAGCAAGGCTTGTGGCAAAAGGCTATGCGCAACAGAAAGGCATAGATTATGATGAAACCTTTGCTCCTACTTCTCGTGCGTCCACAGTTAGATCACTAGTTGCAATTGCTGCTCATCATGGTTGGAAAGTGCATCAGTTGGATATCAAAACTGCTTTTTTGAATGGTGATTTGCAGGAAGAAGTTTATGTAAGTCAACCAAGTGGTTTTGTTGTAAAAGGTCAAGAGCAAAAGGTATGTAGATTGCGTAAAGCTTTGTATGGTCTCAAACAGGCTCCAAGAGCATGGTATGAGAAGATACATACTTATTTGATTGGCCAGGGATTTCAGAATAGTCCAACAGAAAGTACTTTGTATGTCAAAAAGAGAGATGGAGTTCTCATTATGCTAACACTTTATGTGGATGATATGCTTCTTACAGGCAATAGTGCAGATGAAATTGAAGCGTTTAAAGATGCTTTGAGAAAAACCTTTGAGATGTCTGATCTTGGTTTGCTACATTATTACTTGGGTATTCAGTTTGTGCAATCAGAAGATGGCATATACATGTTGCAGGCAAAATATTTGCATAAAATTTTGGACAAGTTTGGTATGCAAAATTGTAAGCCAATCTCTACACCCGTAGAAACTGGATCAAAGTTGAGCATGCACGATGCTGGAGAACCTTTTGATGTACATACTTATGCAGCAGCGGTTGGTTGCTTGATATATTTGGCAGGCAACACTCGTCCAGACATTCAATTTGGGGTTTCACAAGCAAGCAGATTTATGCACAGCCCAGGTATGCATCATTGGCAGGCTGTGAAGCGCATACTTCGTTACCTTTCAGGTACCCCTAATCTTGCCATGTTCTTTCCAAGGGGGGATATGTATGGAAAGCACAGTTCTATGCAGCTTCTTGGTTACAGCGATTCAGATTGGGCTGGTGATTTTGACACACGACATTCCACAAGTGGCAATTGTTTTTTCTTGGGAAATGCATGTATATCTTGGCTAAGCAAGAAGCAACCCACAGTGGCTACATCAACTTGTGAAGCTGAGTACAGGGCAGCTTTCACGGCAACAGTTGATTGTGTATGGATACGCAGGTTATTGGCAGATCTTTGTGAGTGTCAACAGGCACCCACTACCATTTTCACTGACAGTCAGAGTGCTATGGCAGTTGCAAGGAATCCAGTATTTCATGCAAGAACAAAGCACATAGAGGTTCACTACCACTATGTCAGGGAAAGGCTACATGCAGGGGAGATCACACTAACTTACTGTCCTACACAGGGTAACATTGCAGATCTATTTACGAAGGCGTTATCACGAGAAAAGTTTGAAGCTTTCCGAAAAGCTTTGGGCTTACTCTCATACACATGATGATCTGCTACCTTGTACGGATTCACACTATCACTACAGGGGGGATTTGTAGACATGTAGTAGTGTTAGTGTGTATACGCGCTTCACCAGGGGCACTTTTCTCCCACTGGGTTTTTCCCCCTGGACATCTGGTGTGAAAGGACACCTTATCTCTTAGGGTTTCATATAAGCTTTGTAGCTCTGAGTTTGTATACACAATTATTATTCCAATACAGAGAGACAGACTACAGAGATCTCGTACACAAGCTCTGTGTCTTCTCCTTCTCCATCTTCTTCCTACTCTAAGTTGCTGTCTTCCTTCTGTTTCCTGTTTCATCATCTTCAACATGGTTGACCTCCCCTTGTAGCTCATGTTGGAAGTTGATTGGAAACCTACATGCCTAGCCAATTGCCTATCCAATCACATGCATATTGTATATCAAGAAACCATGCTAGCCTTGGGACAAGTGTCCCCCTTACCCCTTTGAGAGAGAGGACTTTGGACCCCTTTAGAGGCCAACCGATGGGCTTTAGGCACCTTATGAGGGCAACATGTAGAGGAACTTGACATGTGTCCTTGTTGCTTGTTTAGACTAGGCTTGCGTTGTGTGAGGGTGTGTGTGTTCAATCTCTTGTCCCTACAATTCAAGCTCACCCTCCCATGAGTAGGGATTGTGGTTGACTTTGGGAACACCTTAAGCCCCTCAAGAACCCTCCAGTCTCCTCTCTCTCTCTCTCTCTCTCTCTCTCTCTCATGTAATACCCATACAAGCCTGTAGTGGAGGCCATACTCAACTTTCTCTCAAAACCTGGAAAAGATCTCCACTTGGACCCTAACCATACATTATTCATTGATGAATCACCTTATAAAATTTTTGTGAATCCGTAGAAGAACTATATTTTTTTTAAAAAAAAGGGGATAACATTTTAATATAGGACCTCTTTTAATATTTCATTTCTAAAACTATTTTATGGCACTGCTTCAAAATGTAACACATAGACCCTACATATAGAAGACCTTTTTCTTAACTTGCAAAAAATGATGGCATAATTTATAAAACTCACAAGTTCCAAAGTGAGGAATTGGGATTTTCCCATTTTACATTTTATGGTGTTTAGTATGATATGTGAGAAAACGGTTGCTAAGGTTACAATTGTGTGCATACCTTATTGGGGAGGTAACGCCCTAGATGTGGCATTGATGCCGTTTTATCACATTAAAAAGTCATAATCTCTTTATAAATATACAAGTGTCAAGTGCTTCAAAGTGGCTTAGAAAGTTCAATGAGGATGATCTCGGTCAAAAATTGTAGGTTTCATGTGTGAACATAAAACATGTGTTCAAATGGCTTGACAACTATGAAAATGAATTTCAAAATGTATTTTGAGCCCAAAGAAACCTTTCCAAAAATTCAGGGATTTCACCCAGTTTATTTGGATTTTAAAAAGAAAAAAATCATTTTTTTACTATAAATGATTAAAAATGGCCCAAAAATAGCATAAAATAGCTCAAAATGCCACATCAATGATGGTTTCATTGTTTACCAAGTTAGAGGGGAGTCTATGGAGCCAAAAAATGAGTTGTTTTGGGCATTGAATGAGAGAGATAAAAGAGTGCTAAGTGGAGGTGCTAATGCAATCCCCTGCTATTTACACACAATAACCAAGGTTGTGAGGCAACCAATTAGGGTTTCTCTCTTCAAATGATGTGCCTAAGCTTCCATGAAATGGTCTTGATGAGAAATTGGTATAAAATAATGATGTGCCTAAGCTTCCATGAAATGTTCTTGATGAGAAATTGAGGTATAAAATTAGGGTCTTTAATAGGGCAAATGAGTACTTTATCTACCAAATCATCACACGCGTGTTTTTTGAGTTGATCTTGGCTCCTTTTATAATGAGGATTTCATTTTTGATTTTTTTTCTTTTCAAGTGTGTATTTTTCTTCCAAGGTTCTAAAATTCAGTTGATTTCTATTCAAACCCTCATATAGCCAGACAAGGCTATCCTAGTTGTAGTACGTACTTGTTAACATAGTTTCTAGTGAACCCGATGTGAATTACCCTAGAGAGAGAGAGTTCAGAAGCTTCATTCAAGGTTTCCTAACAGCTTACTAAAGCTATGGAGAAGCAAGAAACATAGACCTGTGAAATCTAAATTATCTTTATGCATTTGCTTTGTGGGACCAAATGCTACAATGTAGATAGTATCATATGTGAGAAAACGGTTTCCACGATTGCAATCGTGTACTTTATTGGGGAGGAAAGACCCTGGATGTGGCATTCATGCATGTTTTATCGCATTATCGACTATCTCAAAGTGGCAATGCTTGTTTTTCTTAGAAAGTTCAATGCGGGCAATATCGGCAAAAAAAAGTAGGTTTCATGTGTGGCCATAGAAGAGGTGTCGAAAAAGCTTCAAAAGTAAAAAAATTGAAGTTCACAATGTATTTTGAGCCCAAAGTAACCTTTCCACAAATTTAGGGATTTTCCCTAGCTCATTTGGATTTTTTAATTACAAACAAATCATATTTTGACTAAGAATGGACTTAAAATGGTCAAAATTGGCCCAAAAATACAAAAAATACTTCAAAACTCCACGTCAATGATGATTTCATCATTTATCAAGTTAAAGGGAGTCTGGAGCCGAAAATGAGTTGTTTTGGGCATTAAATGAGAGAGAAATAACAGTTCTAAGCGGGGGTGCTAGTGTAGTCCCTTGCTATTTACACCTAATAACCAAGAATGTGATGCAACCAATTAGGGTTTGTCTCTCCAAATGATGTGCCAAATCTTCTATTAAATGGTCTTGATGAGGAATTGAGTTATAAAATTAGGGTCTTTAATATGGAAAATGAGCACTTTATCTACCCAATTGGGAGCAAGGTTACACCAAATCTTGGTTTTTTTTAGAATGAGGATTACATTACGCAATTTTTGTTCTTTTCAAGTGTGTATTTTTCATGCAAGGATCTACAGTTCAGTTGATTTTTCTTGGAACCCTCATAGCAGTCAGAGGCGACGGTGTCCTATCTGCACTCGTACTTGGTCACATAGTTTCTGGTGAACCCGACGCGAATTAGGCTAGACTGAAGGTGCAAAAGCTTCATTGAAGGTTTCTAAACGAATTCTAAAATCTATGGAGCATCAAGAACAATAGGTGAAATATAAACTTTCCCCTCACTTTATATTCATTTTTCTACAGGGGACCAAATGCTTCAATGTAGATAGTGTCATATGTGAGAAAATGATTGCCACGGTTGCAATTGTGTACATACCTTATTAAGAATGCGAGGCCCTAGATGTGGCATCATGCATGTTTTATCACATTAAAGAATGTCAGTTTCTTTATAAATTTAAAAATGTCAAGTGTGTCAAAGTGGCATGATTGTTTTTCTTAGAAACTTCAATGCGGGCAATCTCGACGACAAATAGTAGGCTTCATGTGGGGCCATAAAAGAGGTGTCCAAATAACGTGACAAGTGTGAAAATGAAGTTAAAAATGTATTTTGAGCTCAAAGGAACCTTTCCACAAATTAAGGGGTTTTCCCTACTTTGATTGGATATTCTAAAGATTAAAAATTTATTTATTTTTTACTAAAAGTGTCCATAAAATGGTCAAAATCAAGCCAAAATAGCTCAAAATGCCACATCATTGATGGTTTCATCATTTATTAAGTTAGAGGAGAGTCTATGGAGCCAAAAATGAGTTGTTTTGGGCACTGAATGAAAGAGATACACAGTTTTAAGTGGAGGTGCTATACAGTCCTCTGCTATTAACACCCAATAGCCAAGGCTGTGAGGCAACCAATTAGGTTTTTTCTCTTCCGATGATGTGTCTAAGATTTATGAAATGGTCTTCATGAGGAATCAAGGTATAAAATTGGGGGCCTTAACAGGGAGAATGAGCACTTTATCTATGCAATTGGGAGAAAGGTTACACAAAATCATAACACACACAACATTTTTGAGTTGATCTTGGATCTTTTTCTAAAGGAGGATTTTATTGTTGGATTTTTTTTCTTTTCAAGTGTGTATATTGCTTCCAAGATTCTAAAATTCACTTGATTTTGCTTCAAACCCTCATAGTCAGACGGGACGTTATCTTAGCGGCACTACGTACTCCTTGACATAGCTTCTGGTGAATCTGACTCGAATTAGGCTACAGTGAAGGTTCAAAAGCCTCATTCAAGGTGTATAAACAAAATTTTAAAGCTATGGATCAACAAGAACAATAGGTGAAATCAAAATTTTCACCTCACTTTTTATGCATTTTGCTATGTGGGACCAAATGTGTTCCCCTCAGGGATTTAATATTCGCGTGATCACGTGAAATTTCTTTTGATCATAATGTTTATTATCACATTCATATAATCACAATTAACGTGATCACAAAAAATCCGATAAGTGGTGATGTGGCAACCCACCAAAACCCCACCGGAGTATGTGTTTTTTTTATAGGCTTAATAGGAAGGTATGTGAAACCTAAATTGAGCCTACGTGGAAATGAAAAAATCCAAGCGGGCTTACCAAATTGGATGATTTCTATAGGTTAAAGGTAAGTCACGCGAATATTTAACGTGATCACGTATTTTGAAATGTGATCACTCAATGTTACTAATGTGTTCACGTATTTGTGATCATGTTAATGAAATCTTTGGTTCAACTTCCACTTTCCCACTATCCAACGTTGTGAGCGGGATGAAAACACACACAGCGCCTCTATAATGACCCGACACACACTCTTGGAATGATACACACACACACTATGGGGCACCACTCGGCTTAGACAACACACCTGGCCGAGACAGGGAACACATCTCTGGAGTGAGAGGAGAGAGACTATCCACTTGCCCACTCCACACACACACACACACACACACACACCCAAAAAACTCAGCTCAAAAGAGGAGAATTTCTGATGTTTAGATACAATTGAGCTTGGGCCAACACCAATGGGGCAAATAGCTCACACAATATGCGTAAAAGAAGCCAGATACAATCACAAACTGGAGCAGAAACTTCGCTCATAGGAGGAACTTACACAGAAAAATAGCAGGAAAAGAGTGAGGAATTTGGCAAAATGGACAGCGCCATCGCGTCCGGAACAGCCCAAAACCCCAGTCTACAATGTCAAAGTGCTCAAATCCGACCTCGGATGAGCAGTTTACGGCCAAAACAGGTTCCAAAATGAGCAAAAACACACCTGCGGATGTTCCTCCTCTCTTCTCCACATTTTTTCTGGTCTTCTCTCTATTTTTTCAGTTCCCACACTTAGCTTTATTAGTTGGGCACCCTTGGCCTTTTAGATGACCTCAAACGGACCCCGAACAGGCCAAAAACTGACCTCGTAGTGCATAGTTGTCACCTTTTTGCATCCATACGCACACCTGTCACTCAGCTTTTTCCAATAATGCGTCCCGCCACCACGTGAAGTGGCCCCAAAAAGTGTTCCTAATGATGACTTTTCTGCATAATTCTCACGAGAAAACACCCACGTTGTGTCCGTCCTCATCCGCGTGCAAATATTGACCTCGTTCGCCCTCCTGACGCCACTAGATGCCATCTGACGCACCTGCTGACCTCACGTCGTCGGCCCGCGGATAGCTTCCTCGAGCAGTTTTACGCGCTAACAACTCCTCCTTATCGTATAAAAAAACACACTAGTATTGATAATAGTGAAAATCGCTGCACTATGTACATGTTGTCCTACCTGTACACATGTGGGCCCCACGTAACCACCTGGCTATGAAAATTGGGTAATCCTTTATTTGATGCACCATGCATGTGTATGTACATATGCGCAATCCCTTGCTCCAAAAAACTCCTTACATAATTTGCCCATCCCCTAGCCTGCTAGATCATTCATGATCAGCAGCAGCAAAGAGAGATATGAGACTCGCCGCATCACAGGTCTCCTCATCCTTCACAGACATCACTCGCTCTTCAGAAAACTCATCTTGCTCCACCATCATCAACCTGGCATGATACAACTTAAGACGCAATCCATTTACCCTTGACGTATGTAAAATCCCATCCAGGTTAGCCAACTGATATGTAACATTCGGGATACACTCCACTACCTTGAAAGGGCATTCCCACTTAATTTGAAACTTCTTTTGGAAGGTGTTGTCCAGTTTGCTGTTGTAGCGCAAAACCAAGTCATGCTTCTTGATACCCTTACTTTTGACCTTTTCATTTATCTTTGCCAAAGCCTTATCCTGCATCTGCCCATAATGCTCCAATGCGCTCATCCTATCCAACTGGACCTCTTGTAACTGCAAGAGCCTCTCTTTGAATGCATCACTAGGCGGCCCAAGCAACTTCTCTAACATCTTGACCGCAGGCAACTCTACCTCCACAGGCAATAGTGCTTCCTTTCCATACACCAAATGAAATGGAGTAAACCTTGTACCTGTCTTCACCGAAGTACGGTAAGCCCATAATGCACTAGGCAATTCCAAATCCCAATTCTTTCCTTGGTGCTTTGTCACTTTAGAAAGAATTTGTACCAACTCACCATTGAATCTTTCATTTAAGCCATTACACTGTGGGTAATAAGGAGTGGTATGCTGGTGCTTAATCTTCATCTTTGTGCATAAGAAGTCTAGCAGTTTAGCTCTAAATCCTGGCCCCTTATCTGAAAGTAGCTCTAATGGCACCACAAACTTGCAACATATTTCATCATAGACAAATTTTGCCACATCCTTTGCAGTGATCTATTTTATTGCTATAGCCTTTGCCCATCTAGAAAGATAGTCCACTGCCGTCAAAATATAGCTTCTGCCCCTGCTTGTGATAGGGAACGGGCCTATTGCATCAATCCCCCACTTTTCAAACACATCAAATGCCATAATGGTTTTTCGTAGCTCTGGCTTCAACACTCTCTTCCCAAATGCTTGACACCTATTGCAAGACCTACACCAATGGTGAACATCCTTGTGCAAACTAGGCCATACATACCCCTCTTGCAAAATCTTATGCAAGGTGATCTTTAGAGCAAAATGGCCACCACATGCGCCTTCATGATTCTCTTCCAACACTCTGTAAAGCTCCTCCCGCCAAGGTACACGTCTCAACACGAGATCAGCCCCTTTCATGTATAAGACATCACCAATCAATTTGTGCTTGCATGCTCTACGCACAAAGCCATACTTCTTAGACTTCTGAATCTCCTTTGGAATGATTCCTATTAGCAAAAACTCCTCTTCTTGAGCCAAACTTTCCCGGCCATGATAAAGAGGTAAAGTGGTCTTCAACACGAATAGCTCCCCAATCATGCCTTGAGCTGCTTCATGTGCCTCTCCATTTAGAGCACTTTCAATGTGTCTGATGCTCCATGCTTCAAACTTTTTTAACAGGCCTTTAATTCTAAAGCACATTTCCTTCAATGAGGTGTTCTTGCTCTTCCACACACCCAGCACTTGCTTCACCACTAACAAGGCATCACCTTTTATGCTCAACCTTCGAACCCCATGCTTCTAACAAATGTGTAATCCATCTTCCAATGTAGCATATTCAGCCTCATTGTTACTATGCGCATCCAATTTGAACCCTCTCTTGCATACTAGCTTCCCCTCTGGATCATAAAGTGTTATACCCCCTGAAGCTGCATCGTGGCTCTTTCTGTATGAACCATCAAAGAACAACACATGTGCATTGCTGATCTGTGGCACTTCTTCAACTACCTTTCTCACCACCTCTTCCTTAACAATAAGGGGATTCTCCTTGTAGGTCAATAAATCAGCTAGGGTAGCCCTTGTACTATCTTCCACTAGAAAAGAGAACTCAAACTCTTGCATCTCAATTACCCATTTCTTCACCACATTTGACATGTTA
The DNA here is from genome assembly GCF_014529385.1 of Adiantum capillus-veneris. Lineage (NCBI taxonomy): Eukaryota > Viridiplantae > Streptophyta > Polypodiopsida > Polypodiales > Pteridaceae > Adiantum > Adiantum capillus-veneris. Next base: position 39,851,056 of record NC_140957.1, read on the forward strand.
ATACCATTAATTAACTGTGGCAAAAAGGCATAACTCGTCAAGAAAACAAAAGGCCGTGGTAGCAAGTAATGACGAAATCGTCGACAAGCAAATATTACACTGGCCATCACTAGCTCTACTTCCGATAACTTTCTCTCCGCTACCAACTTCACTCGGCTTGCACAATACACTGGCCTCATATAATGGCTGCCCTTCCCCTTTTCCAATAGCATGGCTCCAATGGCATCATCCCCTACTGATGGATTTACATAAAAAACTTTCTCCCAATCAGGAGCCTGCATGGCTGACAACCCCCCTAACACCTCTTTCACCTCTTGAAACACTTCTTCACACTTGTCATCCCATTGCAATGGATCATGCTTTGACACTTGCTGTAATGGATAAAGAAGATGCGAAGACAATGGAATAAACCGTGCCATGTACTTCACTTTGTGTATAAAGGTTGCCAATTGCTTCGTACTCGTAGGTGATGGAAGAAGAATAATAGACTTAACCTTGTCTGGATCAGCCTCAATGCCATTTTCTAACACCATGTGGCCCAATAACTTCACCCTTGGCTGTGCTAGATGACATTTCTTTGGATTTAGTTGTCGTCCACATTCATCATATCGAGCCAATACCATCTGCAGCTTATCATGGTGTTCAGCCCTACTGCTATAAACACAGAAGTCATCCATAAAAGCTTTAACACAACTACCAATGAATGGTTCCAACACCCAATTCGCTCTCTCTTGATAGAAAGATGGTCCATTTGACAACCCAAACTGCAGCACTGTGTAGCAATAGCAGCCCCATGGCGTAATAAAAGTGGTCTTTGTGCGGTCTTTAAGAGAAATCTTCAATTGAAAATAGCCTGAAAAACCATCACACACACTGTACCTCTCATAACCTGCCACTGAATCCAAGATCTGATCAATGAATGGAAGAGGATATGGGTTCTTTTTAGTGGCTGCGTTTAAGGGTTTAAAATCTACACAAATTCTCCACTTCCCATCCTTCTTTGGACTGACTACAACTGGACTCACCCATTCTGTGGTCTCCACTGGAACTATGAACCCTACCTTCAATAACTTGTCCACCTCTACCCGCAAGGCTTCCATTTGCTCTTGACCCATCCTTCTTAGCCTTTGCCGCACTGGCTTAGCACCTTCTTTCAGCTCTATATGCATCTCTTCGCCCTTGAACCCTCTGATCTCTTCATATGAAGTAATGAACAAATCAGGAAAACTAGCCAGCATGTGCAAATATATCTCCTTCTCCATAGCTGAGAGGTCTCCACTGATCATTTGTGTCATCAATTCCTGCTTCTTTGAAAACTCAACCTTGGTTTGCATCAGCCCTTCAATCACTTCATAAGGCCCTTCACTTTCATCTTCAACCTCATTCGCAAATGCAACTAAACCAATCTCCTGGATTTCTTTGTCCATCAAAAGAAATGCAACATCAGCATCCTCATCACTGCTGGTAGTGCTATCACTGTCCTCATCTGTCACCGTGGAAGAGTCTTCATCACTAGACTCATCCTCATCTTCATAAAGCTCCTCTAATCGTTTCCTTGTGTCCATATTATAAAGCTTCTTGGTACCTGTCTTTCCATAGAGGCTAATCGTACCATGTCGCCAATCTTAAACAGCTCCCACTGCACGTAACCATGGTCTGCCCAGTATAATAGGATATGCTCCCAACCCTGCGCATCACATGAAAATCAACCACTGCCTTTGCATCATATGCCTCCACTTCTAAGCTCTTTACAACTCCTAAGCATTTTACTTTCTGATGGTTTTCCAATCTGATCCGAAAACCTGACACCCCAGCCACTGTGAGACCCATCTTCTCAACGCATGAGTGTGTTATGACGCATATTTGGGCTCCGCCATCCACATAACCTTGTCCCAAATTTTTCCTTTTATGCCACACATCTACTATTGGACAAATGTCTAGTAGCTCATCCATTGCCAACACCTTTACTGAGCCTCGCTCTGGCTCTTTCTCCATTGGGTTAACCATCCTCTTCCATTGTCGCTTTAGCTTAGGCACCATCTCTATAAGCTGCCCAAAAGTAACATCTACCTTCCTGCTCGTCAGATCCTCCCTCAAGTCATAGCTTAATTGCCCATCCCCTAGTGGAAAATCTGAAACATGAAACTTTCGACGAGCTCTCCTTTTCCTCTTGGCCTTGACATCCTCGCCTTCATGGCTCTTTCCTTTCTTCTTACTAGGACCTGGGGCACATCTTCCTTCCTTATCCTCTGTGGTCCTCTTCCCAATAGGCATCACTAATGTATCCTCTAGCTTTGATGCCTTCTCCAAGGTGACTACACTTAGCACTTTTGTCTTTCCCTTTTCCTCCTGGGTCAGTCCACTGGTTCCTTCGTCTCCCTTAATTTCGATGCCATAATCATTTGACCTAGTTAGCACCTATCTTGGCAATGGATACATGTCTCCCCCCATCCTTGGTGGCTTATCACATTGCGGGCTGATGTGACCCAACTCTCCACAATTATAACATGTGGGCGTCTGCCTCCAAAACCTACCATTGCTTTGTCCAACACCATTCCTAGGCCTTTCTTCACCTCCTGGCTGATTTGCAAACCTCCCTGGACCTCGATTATTTCCCACTTGACCTAGCATGTTTAGGCTGAGATTCTTCATCAAATCTACCACTTGCCTCATGTCTTGCCTTAGCCCATCATCTTGCACTGCTGTAGTGACCACTGCTGGCATAACCTGAGTAGTAAGAGGAACCACTGGTTCATGATGAACCCCTGACATGCGCCCTTGTAAAGACTCTATAAGCTGAAATTCAGACCTCATTGGCAAAGACTCCACCCCTAATTGGCTCATTTTCCTCAGCTTCCACTCTTTGTTCCTTGCTACCTCTAGTGCATCCTCATATGTCCTAGGATTCTTTAGCTCCACTCTCCAACGTATATTCTCCCAAAGACCAGCCAAGAACCTGTCCGTCCTCATCTGCGTGCGTCCTCATCTGCATGCAAATATTGACCTCGTTCGTCCTCCTGACGCCACTAGATGCCATCTGACGCACCTGCTGACCTCATGTTGTCGGCTCGCGGGTAGCTTCCTCGAGAAGTTTTACGCGCTATAAACTCCTCATTATTGTAGAAAAACACAGTGGTACTGGTAATAGTGAAAATCGATGCACTATGTACACCCTGTCCTACCTGTACACATGTGGGCCCCACATAACCACCTGGCTAAGGAAAATGGGCAATCCTTTATTTGATGCACCATGCATGTATATGTACATATGTGCAATCCCTTGCTCCAAAAAACTCCTGACATAATTTTCCCACCCCCTAGCCTGCTAGAGCATTCATGCTCAGCAGCAGCACTAGTAGATGCTCATTCCACCTGGATCCCACACAAAACCACTTTGCATTCCCTGCCTCAAAAACATAATCAAGCTTCCACCTGGTTCCCAAGGAAAACGTGTAGAGATGCCATATATCAACCTTGCATCAAGGAAACAATCAATTATTTTGGCATAGACCGGCATGTGCAAATATATCTCCTTCTCCATAGCTGAGAGGTCTCCACTGATCATTTGTGTCATCAATTCCTGCTTCTTTGAAAACTCAACTTTGGTTTGCATCAGCCCTTCAATCACTTCATAAGGCCCTTCACTTTCATCTTCAACCTCATTCGCAAATGCAACTAAACCAATCTCCTGGATTTCTTTGTCCATCAAAAGAAATGCAACATCAGCATCCTCATCACTGCTGGTAGTGCTATCACTGTCCTCATCTGTCACCATGGAAGAGTCTTCATCACTAGACTCATCCTCATCTTCATAAAGCTCCTCTAATCGTTTCCTTGTGTCCATATTATAAAGCTTCTTCGTACCTGTCTTTCCATAGAGGCTAACGGTACCATGTCGCCAATCTTAAACAGCTCCCACTGCACGTAACCATGGTCTGCCCAGTATAATAGGATATGCTCCCAACCCTGCGCATCACATGAAAATCAACCACTGCCTTTGCATCATATGCCTCCACTTCTAAGCTCTTTACAACACCTAAGCATTTTACTTTCTGATGGTTTTCCAATCTGATCCGAAAACCTGACACCCCAGCCACTGTGAGACCCATCTTCTCAACGCATGAGTGTGTTATGACGCATATTTGGGCTCCGCCATCCACATAACCTTGTCCCAAATTTTTCCTTTTATGCCACACATCTACTATTGGACAAATGTCTAGTAGCTCATCCATTGCCAACACCTTTACTGAGCCTCTCTCTGGCTCTTTCTCCATTGGGTTAACCATCCTCTTCCATTGTCGCTTTAGCTTAGGCACCATCTCTATAAGCTGCCCAAAAGTAACATCTACCTTCCTGCTCGTCAGATCCTCCCTCAAGTCATAGCTTAATTGCCCATCCCCTAGTGGAAAATCTGAAACATGAAACTTTCGACGAGCTCTCCTTTTCCTCTTATCCTTGACATCCTCGCCTTCATGGCTCTTTCCTTTCTTCTTACTAGGACCTGGGGCATTTCTTCCTTCCTTATCCTCTGTGGTCCTCTTCCCAATAGGCATCACTAATGTATCCTCTAGCTTTGATGCCTTCTCCAAGGTGACTACACTTAGCACTTTTGTCTTTCCCTTTTTCTCCTGGGTCAGTCCACTGGTTCCTTCGTCTCCCTTAATTTCGATGCCATAATCATTTGACCTAGTTAGCACCTATCTTGGCAATGGATACATGTCTCCCCCCATCCTTGGTGGCTTATCACATTGCGGGCTGATGTGACCCAACTCTCCACAATTATAACATGTGGGCGTCTGCCTCCAAAACCTACCATTGCTTTGTCCAACACCATTCCTAGGCCTTTCTTCACCTCCTGGCTGATTTGCAAACCTCCCTCGACCTCGATTATTTCCCACTTGACCTAGCATGTTTAGGCTGAGATTCTTCATCAAATCTACCACTTGCCTCATGTCTTGCCTTAGCCAATCATCTTGCACTGCTGTAGTGACCACTGCTGGCATAACTTGAGTAGAACCAGGAACCACTGGTTCATGATGAACCCCTGACATGCGCCCTTGTAAAGACTCTATAAGCTGAAATTCAGACCTCATTGGCAAAGACTCCACCCCTAATTGGCTCATTTTCCTCAGCTTCCACTCTTTGTTCCTTGCTACCTCTAGTGCATCCTCATATGTCCTAGGATTCTTTAGCTCCACTCTCCAACGTATATTCTCCCAAAGACCAGCCAAGAACCTGTCCTTCTTCATCATGTCAGGCGGGAGTACCTGTGGTGCTAAAGCCTTGCACATTCACTCCCATGCCAATGAAAACTTACATATGTACGCATCTACTGGCTCACCTTCCTTTTGCACCAAAGCCTGTACTTCTTGCCACACTTTGTCAGGATCTTCTATCTTCACAAACTCCACTTCCAACCCATGTCGTAGATTGTCTCAACTCAACTTTACAGGTGGATCAGCCACACGCAACTCCTCTTCAAATGCTTTAGACCAAACTCGTGCATCACTCTTCAGAAAAATTTGGAGAAGGCGTAACATCTGCGCAGGGTCATGAATCTGGTTGCTAATGCAGGCAACCTCCATCTTTTCCAAAAATTCTTCCACATCTTCATCACTTCTTCCATGAAACTCCGGATAAGAGAAAGCCATGGCTACCCAAGTTACAATGCTTTGAGAACCCCTTTGAACACACATGCAAGAACCCAAAACTTTTCACTACCCAATCCCCAAAAACTTCAATGGAGCTCAACTTTAGATAAGGACAAACCGTTGTGAGTGGGATGAAAACACACACAGCGCCTCTATAACGACCCGACACACACTCTTGGGAAGATACACACACACACTATGGGGCACCACTCGGCTTACACAACACACCTGGCCGAGACAGGGGCACCACTCGGCTTACACACACACACTATGGGGCACCACTCGGCTTACACAACACACCTGGCCGAGACAGGGAACACACCTCTGGAGTGAGAGGAGAGAGACTATCCACTTGCCCACTCCACACAGACACACACACACACACACCCCCCCCCCCAAAAAACTCAGCTCAAAAGAGGAGAATTTCTTATGTTTAGATACAAATGAGCTTGGGCCAACACCAATGGGGCAAACAGCTCACAAAATATGGGTAAAAGATACCAGATACAATCACCAACTAGAGCAGAAACTTCGCTCATAGGAGAAACTTACACAGAAAAACAGCAGAAAAAGAGTGAGGAATTTGGCAAAATGGACAGCACCATCGCGTCTGGAACAGCCCAAAAACCCAGTCTACAATGTCAAAGTGCTCAAATCCGACCTCGGATGAGCAGTTTACGGCCAAAACAGACTCCAAAAACCCAAAAAACACACTTGCGGCTGTTCTTCCTCCCTTCTCCACATTTTTTCTGGTCTTCTCTCCGTTTTTTCAATTCCCACACTTAGCTTTATTACTTGGGCACCCTTGGACTTTTAGATGACCTCAAACGGACCCCGAACAGGCCAAAAACTGACCTCGCAGTGCATAGTTATCACCTTTTTGCATCATCCGCACACCTGGCACTCAGCTTTTTTCCAATAATGCATCTCACCACCACGTGAAGTGGCCCCAAAAAGTGTTCCTAATGATGACATTTCTGCGTAACTCTCACAAGAAAACACCCACGTTGTGTCCGTCCTCATCTGCGTGCAAATATTGACCTCGTTCGTCCTCCTGACGCCACTAGATGCCATCTGACGCACCTGCTGACCTCATGTTGTCGGCTCGCGGGTAGCTTCCTCGAGAAGTTTTACGCGCTATAAACTCCTCATTATTGTAGAAAAACACAGTGGTACTGGTAATAGTGAAAATCGATGCACTATGTACACCCTGTCCTACCTGTACACATGTGGGCCCCACATAACCACCTGGCTAAGGAAAATGGGCAATCCTTTATTTGATGCACCATGCATGTATATGTACATATGTGCAATCCCTTGCTCCAAAAAACTCCTGACATAATTTGTCCACCCCCTAGCCTGCTAGAGCATTCATGCTCAGCAGCAGCACTAGTAGATGCTCATTCCACCTGGATCCCACACAAAACCACTTTGCATTCCCTGCCTCAAAAACATAATCAAGCTTCCACCTGGTTCCCAAGGAAAACGTGTAGAGATGCCATATATCAACCTTGCATCAAGGAAACAATCAATTATTTTGGCATAGACCGGCATGTGCAAATATATCTCCTTCTCCATAGCTGAGAGGTCTCCACTGATCATTTGTGTCATCAATTCCTGCTTCTTTGAAAACTCAACCTTGGTTTGCATCAGCCCTTCAATCACTTCATAAGGCCCTTCACTTTCATCTTCAACCTCATTCGCAAATGCAACTAAACCAATCTCCTGGATTTCTTTGTCCATCAAAAGAAATGCAACATCAGCATCCTCATCACTGCTGGTAGTGCTATCACTGTCCTCATCTGTCATCGTGGAAGAGTCTTCATCACTAGACTCATCCTCATCTTCATAAAGCTCCTCTAATCGTTTCCTTGTGTCCATATTATAAAGCTTCTTGGTACCTGTCTTTCCATAGAGGCTAATCGTACCATGTCGCCAATCTTAAACAGCTCCCACTGCACGTAACCATGGTCTGCCCAGTATAATAGGATATGCTCCCAACCCTGCGCATCACATGAAAATCAACCACTGCCTTTGCATCATATGCCTCCACTTCTAAGCTCTTTACAACTCCTAAGCATTTTACTTTCTGATGGTTTTCCAATCTGATCCGAAAACCTGACACCCCAGCCACTGTGAGACCCATCTTCTCAACGCATGAGTGTGTTATGACGCATATTTGGGCTCCGCCATCCACATAACCTTGTCCCAAATTTTTCCTTTTATGCCACACATCTACTATTGGACAAATGTCTAGTAGCTCATCCATTGCCAACACCTTTACTAAGCCTCTCTCTGGCTCTTTCTCCATTGGGTTAACCATCCTCTTCCATTGTCGCTTTAGCTTAGGCACCATCTCTATAAGCTGCCCAAAAGTAACATCTGCCTTCCTGCTCGTCAGATCCTCCCTCAAGTCATAGCTTAATTTCCCATCCCCTAGTGGAAAATCTGAAACATGAAACTTTCGACGAGCTCTCCTTTTCCTCTTGGCCTTGACATCCTCGCCTTCATGGCTCTTTCCTTTCTTCTTACTAGGACCTGGGGCACATCTTCCTTCCTTATCCTCTGTGGTCCTCTTCCCAATAGGCATCACTAATGTATCCTCTAGCTTTGATGCCTTCTCCAAGGTGACTACACTTAGCACTTTTGTCTTTCCCTTTTTCTCCTGGGTCAGTCCACTGGTTCCTTGGTCTCCCTTAATTTCGATGCCATAATCATTTGACCTAGTTAGCACCTGTCTTGGCAATCGATACATGTCTCCCCCCATCCTTGGTGGCTTATCACATTGCGGGCTGATGTGACCCAACTCTCCACAATTATAACATGTGGGCGTCTGCCTCCAAAACCTACCATTGCTTTGTCCAACACCATTCCTAGGCCTTTCTTCACCTCCTGGCTGATTTGCAAACCTCCCTGGACCTCGATTATTTCCCACTTGACCTAGCATGTTTAGGCTGAGATTCTTCATCAAATCTACCACTTGCCTCATCTCTTGCCTTAGCCCATCATCTTGCACTGCTGTAGTGACCACTGCTGGCATAACCTGAGTAGTAACAGGAACCACTGGTTCATGATGAACCCCTGACATGCGCCCTTGTAAAGACTCTATAGGCTGAAATTCAGACCTCATTGGCAAAGACTCCACCCCTAACTGGCTCATTTTCCTCAGCTTTCACTCTTTGTTCCTTGCTACCTCTAGTGCATCCTCATATGTCCTAGGATTCTTTAGCTCCACTCTCCAACGTATATTCTCCCAAAGAGCAGCCAAGAACCTGTCCTTCTTCATCATGGCAGGCGGGGGTACCTGTGGTGCTAAAGCCTTGCACATTCACTCCCATGCCAATGAAAACTTACGTATGTACGCATCTATTGGCTCACCTTCCTTTTGCACCAAAGCCTGTACTTCTTGCCACACCTTGCCAGGATCTTCTATCTTCACAAACTCCACTTCCAACCCATGTCGTAGATTGTCCCAACTCAACCTTACAGGTGGATCAGACACACGCAACTCCTCTTCAAATGCTTTAGACCAAACTCGTGCATCACTCTTCAAACAAATTTGGAGAAGGCGTAACATTTGCGTAGGGTCATGAATCTGGTTGCTAATGCAAGCAACCTCCATCTTTTCCAAAAATTCTTCCACATCTTCATCACTTCTTCCATGAAACTCGGGATAAGAGAAAGCCATGGCTACCCAAATTATGATGCTTTGAGAACCCCTTCGAACACACGTGCAAGAACCCAAAACTTTTCACTACCCAATCCCTAGAAACTTCAATGGAGCTCAGCTTTAGATAAGGACAAACACATGCACATCAAATGAGTTTTCATAGTTGATCATTGGAATTACAACAGGCAAAGGACATTCCAGGATCTCTCTCAATCTTCTTGGCCCAAACATAAAGACTATGCGCTGCTGGAAAAAGATCTTCCTGGACACATGAACATTAATCTGAATTCTTTGAGTTAAATGAAAAGGAGTGAACTGAGGGCCATTTTGATCATCCATTAAAGCCAACCATGAAGCTCCCAAGAAGGCACACCTGACTCAACCTCTTATTTTGCCAAAATTTCAGCAGCATAACAGTATAAATGGCTCAAAATACCAAAAAACCAGCCATCATAACTTGGGAAAATTTCGACAGAGTTTCCCCAGAAGTAGAGCAGTAGGAACCCAAAATATAGACTGTCTACGTATGCATAAACTGTCAACAATAGAACCCAAGCATCAAGTAGGACTCACTAGTACATAGCCTATGGCGAGGTCACAAAAAGGGTGCTCCAGCTACCTGTATCACCGAAAGGATCTCCACATTTGAGAATCCCCCAGCTCAATAAAAACCTCACGCTATCGACCCTCACACGAAGGCTAATGCAAATCGCGTATAGTCAAGTCTCAGAAATGACTATCTTCCAGACCAAGTCTCAGAAATGGCTGGGACTACCAAATACAACCAAGTATGGCTCCACAAATGCGTACAATGGCAGTTTTCACAAGTAACGTACAATCCAACAGACAATGCGCTCAAACAGGCGCCAAATGATGCATACCCACGGCAACTACAAGTGACACCAATGCTAGTATATCACTGTACTCCAGCTACCTATACCTGTGTGAATCACCTGTACCTGTACCTGTCCCTGTAACCTGTAACCTGTAATCTGCAACCTGCAACCTGCAACCTGTAATCCCGAATCTCGAAGCTTGAAGCTCGAAGCAGAAGATACTCGAAGAAGATCCTCAGTGGGGGCGCCAAAAGAATGGGAGCGGGATGAAAACACACACAGCGCCTCTATAACGACCCGACACACACTCTTGGGAAGATACACACACACACTATGGGGCACCACTCGGCTTACACAACACACCTGGCCAAGACAGGGAACACACCTCTAGAGTGAGAGGAGAGAGACTATCCACTTGCCCACTCCACACACACACACACACCCCAAAAAACTCAGCTCAAAAGAGGATAATTTCTGATTTTTAGATACAAATGAGCTTGGGCCAACACCAATGGGGCAAACAGCTCACAAAATATGGGTAAAAGATACCAGATACAATCACCAACTAGAGCAGAAACTTCGCTCATAGGAGAAACTTACACAGAAAAACAGCAGAAAAAGAGTGAGGAATTTGGCAAAATGGACAGCGCCATCGCGTCCGGAACGGCCCAAAACCCCAGTCTACAATGTCAAAGTGCTCAAATCCGACCTCGGATGAGCAGTTTACGGCCAAAACAGGCTCCAAAAACCCAAAAAACACACCTGCGGCTGTTCTTCCTCCCTTCTCCACGTTTTTTCTGGTCTTCTCTCCGTTTTCTCAATTCCCACACTTAGCTTTATTACTTGGGCACCCTTGGACTTTTAGATGACCTCAAACGGACCCCGAACAGGCCAAAAACTGACCTCGTAGTGCATAGTTGTCACCTTTTTGCATCATCCGCACACCTGGCACTCAGCTTTTTTCCAATAATGCATCTCACCACCATGTGAAGTGGCCCCAAAAGGTGGTCCTAATGATGACCTTTCTGCGTAACTCTCACAAGAAAACACCCACATTGTGTCCGTCCTCATCTGCGTGCAAATATTGACCTCGTTCGCCCTCCTGACGCCACTAGATGCCATCTGACGCACCTGCTGACCTCATGTCGTCGGCCTGCGGGTAGCTTCCTCGAGAAGTTTTACGCGCTATAAACTCCTCATTATTGTAGAAAAACACAGTGGTACTGGTAATAGTGAAAATCGATGCACTATGTACACCCTGTCCTACCTGTACACATGTGGGCCCCACATAACCACCTGGCTAAGGAAAATGGGCAATCCTTTATTTGATGCACCATGCATGTATATGTACATATGTGCAATCCCTTGCTCCAAAAAACTCCTGACACCGTCATGCACATCAAATGAGTTTTCATAGTTGATCATCGGAATTACAACAGGCAAAGGACATTCCAAGATCTCTCGTAATCTTCTTGGCCCGAACATAAAGACTATGCGCTGCTGGAAAAAAATCTTCCTGGACACATGAACATTAATCTAAATTCTTTGAGCTAAATGAAAAGGAGTGAACTGAGGGCCATTTTGATCATCCATTAAAGCCAACCATGAAGCTCCCAAGAAGGCACACCTGACTCAACCTCTGATTTTGCCAAAATTTTAGCAGCATAACAGCATAAATGGCTCAAAATACCAAAAAACCAGCCATCATAATTTGGGAAAATTTCGACAGAGTTTCCCCAGAAGTAGAGCAGTAGGAACCCAAAATATAGACTGTCTATGTATGCATAAACTGTCAACAATAGAACCCGAGCATCAAGTAGGACTCACTAGTACATAGCCTATGGCGAGGTCACAAAAAGGGTGCTCCAGCTACCTGTATCACCGAAAGGATCTCTACATTTGAGAATCCCCCAGCTCAATAAAAACCTCACGCTATCGACCCTCACATGAAGGCTAATGCAAATCGCGTATAGTCAAGTCTCAGAAATGGTTGGGACTGCCAAATACAACCAAGTATGGCTCCACAAATGCGTACAATGGCAGTTTCCACAAGTAACGTACAATCCAGCAGACAATGCGCTCAAATAGGCACCAAGTGATGCATACCCACAACAAGTGCAAGTGACATCACTGCTAGTATATCACTGTACTCCAGCTACTTGTACCTGTGTGAATCACCTGTACCTGTAACCTGTAACCTATAGCCCCGAATCTCGAAGCTTGAAGCTCGAATCAGAAGGAACTCGAAGAAGATCCTCAGTGGGGGCACCAAAAGAATGTGAGCGGGATGAAAACACACATAGCGCCTCTATAACGACCCGACACACACTCTTGGAATGATACACACACACACTATGGGGCACCACTCGGCTTAGACAACACACCTGGCCGAGACAGGGAACACATCTCTGGAGTGAGAGGAGAGAGACTATCCTCTTGCCCACTCCACACAGACACACACACACACACCCAAAAAACTCAGCTCAAAAGAGGATAATTTTTTATGTTTAGATACAATTGAGCTTGGGCCAACACCAATGGGGCAAATAGCTCACACAATATGGGTAAAAGAAGCCAGATACAATCACAAACTGGAGCAGGAACTTCGCTCATAGGAGGAACTTACACAGAAAAACAGCAGGAAAAGAGTGAGGAATTTGGCAAAATGGACAGCGTCATCGCGTCCGGAACGGCCCAAAACCCCAGTCTACATGTCAAAGTGCTCAAATCCGACCTCGGATGAGCAGTTTACGGCCAAAACAGGCTCCAAAATGAGCAAAAACACACCTGCGGATGTTCCTCCTCTCTTCTCCACGTTTTTTCTGGTCTTCTCTCTATTTTTTCAGTTCCCACACTTAGCTTTATTAGTTGGGCAGCCTTGGCCTTTTAAATGACCTCAAACGGACCCCGAACAGGCCAAAAACTGACCTCGTAGTGCATAGTTGTCACCTTTTTGCATCCATACGCACACCTGTCACTCAGCTTTTTTCAATAATGCATCCCGCCACCACGTGAAGTGGCCCCAAAAATTGGTCCTAATGATGACCTTTCTGCATAATTCTCACGAGAAAACACCCACGTTGTGTCCGTCCTCATTCGCATGCAAATATTGACCTCGTTCGCCCTCCTGACGCCACTAGATGCCATCTGACGCACCTGTTGACCTCACGTCGTCGGCCCGCGGATAGCTTCCTCGAGAAGTTTTACACGCTAACAACTCCTCCTTATTGTAGAAAAAAACACACTAGTATTGATAATAGTGAAAATCGCTGCACTATGTACATGTTGTCCTACCTGTACACATGTGGGCCCCACGTAACCACCACCTGGCTATGAAAATTGGGTAATCCTTTATTTGATGCACCATGCATGTGTATGTACATATGCGCAATCCCTTGCTCCAAAAAACTCCTGACAACGTTATGTATGGCTAAAAATTATGACACCAAAAAGAGCACCCGTTTTTGTAGCCAGTTGCTACATTCCTCATTATGAATCCACCTTCTATGCTTGCATGGATAGAGAACAGCCATTTTTGGATTTAGAAGAGGACATTGCGTATTTTAAAGATGAAGGTGATGTTATTGTATTTGGGGATATGATTGCTCACACAAAAACATTGCGATATGCCATACATTTCAAGGGAGTTGGAGGAATTTCATTGTATGATTGTGCTTCAATGGATGAAAAAGAGCCGAATCACTATGGAAAGTTACTTTTACACATGTATAATAGCACGGTGTTGAGAAATTTGCGGTCTTGCCAGGAAAGCACCGGGCTTATGGCTGTGAGAGTTTGTGAGAGAACTCAACAAAAACTATATGAAGGAGTTAAACCATAGATGCCATGAAGACTAGGGTTTGGAAAGAAGTGCAATCAAAGAAGACTCACTCTTTCTCTCTTGCACTCACACACATAAAGAAAGAACACAAAAGAGAATGTCAAAACAATACGAAAATGAAAACATCAAGGCTATGGTCATATCGTATCATGGGTAATATGAAAGGGTTAATAGATGAGTTAATGGCATTCAATCTTGACTGACCAAATAGGCTACGAGTTGTTCTTTGGAATTGTAGTTTTGTGCTTACCATAATATATATATTTTGTCTAGTGATTGGGATTAATGTGTACAAATCCTCTTGGTTCATAGCAAGATAACTACGCTTACGTCAAAAGAAAATTTATAGTCTATGAGAGGTAGTATGATGGGATCCGGTGATAGAAGTATTTCATTAAGCCTTTCTGGGCCAAAGAGAAACACTATACATTATTGAAAGTGTATTTCGGCTAATCCATACGTTAATTCTAATAGATCGTACAGAGTGAAAGCGATAGAAATGATCATCATGTGGGTTATTCATCTAGGATAGTATGTGAGAAATGTAGATATGAGAGAAGTGAAGAGATGAAATGTTTCCCTCCAAGCCCTATTCTTGCCCGTAGGCAATAAGGATACTACGGGGAGAGATGTACTTGTAGCAAGAAGAACCTAAAATTTGTAGAGAGGATGAATTACTAACACTAGAATGGTAACAGGACACTTTTATGTCCTTGGACACTTTTGTGTCCTGTTAAGTGACCATTTGGCTTGAATTATTTGAAGAGTATGAGAATGGATTTCTAGGTGCTATACATCCACAAAGTTGCCTCATGAGGTGAAAAAACTTAGCATTTTTTTTGAGTATCGATCTCACCATTAACCTTACTCTTGCACAATATTTTTGAACCTAAACTGTGTGAAAAAACGGGTCCTGTTTTTGGCTTTTTTTCAATTTTTGGCAACTATACCACTCTAAACTTCATGTTTGTGAGGTTTAGATGGCTAGAGGTTAGGCCTTCATAGTTCTCAACATGTTTTGATTCTTGTAGGGAGAGCTAAGTGTTAAAATTGAACGTTATGGCCAATTTACGAGAATTTCATAATCCTGTTTTTTGGCCAAAATTAGCACTTTTATGATTTTTTTGGGGGGCTTCTTGATATCCAAATTCAATTTTGATTGTGTAAGTGTAATATATAACATAAATCTAATCTTCCTTGAGTTTTGGGGGACCTAATATGCTATATAGCATAGTATATGATGATGGTTGAGTTTTTTGATTGCTGAAGAATACGATACATTTTATAGTAGCAAGTATAACTTTCTCAATATTGCTAGTTTCTTAGGCCAATTGTGTGTATTTTGTAGATAGTAACCATATCTAATCATAGACTACAAACTTGGCTAGATATTGAGTAGTTTCTATGGGTTTCTAGAGGTCATAATGCTAAACCCAGTTTTTTCATGTTTGTTGCATTTAGCACTTTATCATTGCCCCCAAGGTTTCAATTGTAAGAGATCCATTATCCTTTTGACATGCTCCATGGATCCTTTTGAATCCAAAGGCCCAAAGGGAACTAATAAAACATGTCTATAGTATCTGTATTGAGCGTGACTATAGAAACTTTGATGATAGGTCCGCAGAATGGCAAAAATGCAACTTTTTTGTACCTATTTTTTTGGCCAAAAAAACTTTAGTGAGGTAAAAGCAACCATATGTTTTGGTCACCAACCCATTGAAGTTAACGGGGCATTTTATCTCATGTCCTACAAAAATCTCCACTCTTATTTATATGCAATCAACTGTAAGAAATTGCTATTTTGGGCAAAATGCACTGGTCCATCAACTTTGGAGGCTTATAGTGACCAAGGGATGAGAAAAATTACAAGTTTCTCATTTTTTCCATATGTAGTAATTATTGAACTATAAGCTCATGAAAGGATTTTTCAAAATGAGTGGATCTAATATGGTTTTGAAATTTTTTCCCAAAACCGTGAAAGGACACTTTTATGTCCTGTTAGGCTACCATTTTAGTGCTAAGAGTGAGAGAGATAGGTTTGGTTAAGGAGATGAGATTAGATACATATATATATATTTTGGATTAGAGATGAAAATTAAAACAACAAGAAATCAAGAAAGCATCAATGTAGAACACATCTTACTTGACAAACCCTTCGGCACCATTATTGATGGAGAGAGAAGAAGAGGGGAGAATTCAACTTTGATTGATACGCCAAGTCCACGCCCTTCTTGATTAGAGTTGATCTTACAAGGATAGCATGCAAGGATGGCTAGTCTTCCTCTAGGAGAAAGTGTAGGCTTGGGCTTATGTTAATGGCTAAGTACAATTAGGCATTACTACTCACTCCCTCAAGAATTCCTCTCATCAATGGCTTGAATGCTTCCGTTCCTTTTCAAGGAAGAAGAGGTCCCCTTTTATAGGTGAAGGGAACTCCCAAGGGTTTACACAAGAAGAGAGGAGCCAGTGTGAATAGGAATTGGAAAAGTTGGAAATGAGCTGTCCCTGCATGATGTGGGCAGACTGGGGTCCAGTATTTTGATCATATCTCCTCAACCATGGCTCCCAATAAAAAAGTAAAAATATGGGCAAAAACTTCAGCTCATTAGCTACTATTTTCATTTTAAAATCATTTTCCAATTCGGATTGGAACCTTGTGTACAAAATTCATCAAAATAGGGTCCATTTCTGGCAGCAAAAGTCTTCCTGTGGTCCCCTTAGCCTAGACTTTCATTTAATTCCAAAGGACACCTCATGCCATATGAAAGCATGACATTGCTCCTTGACAAAGTTTTGTAATCATGCTTGCAATAATGCGTTAAAATAAGTGTATCTTTGAAATCATGCCACCTAGTGTCCCACTAGGATTTGATTCCCTCCTAGTAGCTATTTAAAAAGAAATATAAGAAAAGTATAAAAAATACATAGAATATATATATATTGGAGTTTACCCTAGATATAGGATCTAGCTAGGGTGTGAGATGATAATGAGATAGTAGAAATAAAGAATCAATGCTTTTTGTCCCAAGTTAAAGAGGCGGAGCTATTGAGCTTTTCCCATAGTATTTTCTGATGGTAAAGTAAGGATAGGTTATCCTTGAGAAAAATAATAGGATGAGATAGAAGGCTTATTATTATACTTAAATATGCATATGTACATTATAGAAAATATAATTATGTATCTAAAAAGTTACAAGATAGATCTTGTAGCATGTGTTCCCACTATGTACATGTCACAGCACGATAACGGGTATGCTTATTTCCAAAGGTGTATCTTTGTGGAGTGGAACCAATGGATTTACATGTAGAAAACATAATGGGGATAGAGTGAATGACTATATGCTACTCTCCAAAGCCATCATGTATCGCATAAAGAGTTTTATGTTTGGCCAATGGACCTTGGAATCAGACCATCAAACCTTATTTATTGACCTTGCATGTGGAGAAGCAACTAAGATTGATGTAACTATGGACAAAGGCAACTATCAAAGTCATTTTCATACATACAAGGCATTGATTCAAAAGAAGAGAAGAAGATGGGAAGTAAAGAAACAAATTTTTTAAGTTCAAGAAAAGGCACGCATGTAGAAGATTTTGGAGAAACTTGAGGGACAAACGGGTTGAGACTTTTGGTAACTTGAGCCTTGTGGATATGTACACACATTGTAGGCAATTATATGAGCAACCAAATGCTGAAAAAATACCATTCTATGGTTCACTCTCATGTATGCCCTCCTTTTTACTATTGAGGATGTATGCGATGGGCTTGAAAAGTTGGCCACTCACAAAGCGGGATATCTTCAAGGTATCAAGCCAAAGATTATCAAATGGACGAGAGATTTTATCCATGATTGGATGTGTAATATGTTCAACCTTGCACTTCAACATGTTATGCCATATGATTGGAGTACTAAATGGGTCAAACCTTTGCATAAAGGAGGGGATGTAAAGAATGTAAACAACTACTGGACTATAATGATTGGGTCTCTTATTGTAAAGTTTTTTGGGTACATAATGGAGATAAAATTGAGTGATTGGGCTGAAGAGAATGACAAGAGTGCAAAAGTACAAGCGGGTTTTTGTCGATGCCATAGCACCATTGATCATCTTGTCACTCTTTGTGCTCTCATGGAAGAAATTCCATTGAAAGGAAAGCGATTATATTGTTGTTTTGCGGACTTTAAGAAAGCCTTTGATATGATTCCATGTAACAATTTGTGGAGAAGGATGGAAGAACTCAAAGTGCCAAGTGAGTTTATGCTTGAAGTTTCTCGAATCTATGAGAAGGTGATGTGTCAATTGCGCATGGGAAGAGGGATTTCAAAAAAAATTGTAAGAACTATTGGGGTTAAACAAGGATGCCCGTTGTCACCAACTCTCTTTAGTCTATGCATCAATCAATTGGAACAAATGGTACTTGACTTTATGCAAGAAGAAGGCATTAAAAAGGTCACTATTTGCAATGCGGTAATCATGCTTTTGTTGTAGGCGGATGATGTAGTGCTTCTAGCACATGCTTTAGAGATGCACAAAAGCTTATGGTTGTCCTTGAGAACTTTTGCTTGAACAAGGGGTTGAATGTAAATGAATCCAAAACAAAGGTTATTCTTGTGAAAACCAACCATAGGGAGAAGTCATGCATTGTATACAACAATGAGACACTTGAAATTGTTGAGAGCTTTAAGTACCTTGGCCTTAAGGTTCCGTCCAATCACAAGTGGCATGAATGTGATATGAATCATTTGGAAGCGAGAAAGAGAGCATCTTATGCATTTGAGAACATGTGTAATGCGGGAAACATCAAGTGTTGGGTTCTCAACAAGTACCTTTTTGATGCATTGGTGACACGAGTTCTTCTTTATGGAGTTGAAGTGTGGGGCTGGAGCATCTCAAAGTCTACTTGGAAAGAGTCTGAAATGTCCAAAAGAGTTTTCTTACAAACTTTCTCCAAGTTAAGACACAAACACCATATATGCCCTACTTCTTGAGTTGGGATCTCTTCTAACTGAGGTTATGGGCATGGAAAGGGTTGTGGAGTACATGATAAAGATACGTCAATTGACTTCCTACAATTGCATGAGAATCAAGCATAAAAGCAATATCTTGAACACGAGATGGATGCAAGACATAAAGAAGTAGTCTGGGAGATGGGATGCATTACACTTGCTACATGATGCTTCAGTTAACTCCCAAGTGAATGAAGCTTTTCTACAATGCCAATGTATTATGGGTTGGGAGAAATTTGGTGGGTCATGCTTCATACATTACACCCCATATTTCCCACCATGTTCCACGCTAAAAGAGGAAACCGTACTCACATTTATGTGCTTGAGCCTATCCCCTTGTCGACAATACGCACTATCGCAGCCATTCGGCTTAGCTCCCATTCCCTTCGATGCAAGACATGGCATTGGGACAATGGAGAAGAGCCAAATCAATTGTGCACATTATGCTCACTGCAAGCTGGAGAGTCTGAGTACCATTTACTACTAGAGTGTTCAGCTTTTGGTGACATCCAAACTTGCTTCTCTCTTATTATCAGCCATGACTTAGACCTATACACTTTAATCTCCCATCCACAATGGGGGCTCTCCATTGCGACTCTCATCACCACAATTTTGGAGCATCGAGAGTAGCCATACACATAATACATCACATGCAACTTTGGTGCTATATGTCATATTTGACCTCCAAGAACAATAATAAATCTCTCTCTCTCTCTCTCTCTCTCTCTCTCTCTCTCTCTCTCTCTCTCTCTCTCTCTCTCTCTCTCCTCCCTCTCTCTCTCTCTCTCTCTCTCTCTCTCTCTCTCTCTCTCTCTCTCTCTCTCTCTCTCTCTCTCTCTCTCTCTCTCTCTCTCTCTCTCTCTCTCTCTCATTTAGCTTTTGAATAGTAGACACAAAAATCTGCCCACAATCAATAATGGCAATTGTAATCTTTACAGCTACTATTAAAAAGCTAAATATGAGAGAGAGAGAGAGAGAGAGAGAGAGAGACAAAGAGAGAGAGAGAGAGAACAAACCTACCACTCGTCACTCCTGTGGCCTGAACTTCTGGCCCCCACTTGTTACCTAGTGCTCAACTACCTAGATCCCCCTGCGCTTGAACCATCACATGCTTGAATGGCATGTTTAATGTAGGGCACATGTGCCTTGGTCTTTATTTGACTATGAAGTCATTGCTCTAACTTTTCTTACACCCATTGTAGTGTTTGAGAAAAACTATTTTCCCAAACATACAAAATTACTTTTCTTGAATTTTCCAGGAGGAAATTTTAGAAATTGGTTGTACTCTCAAAATTTGTAGGTGTAATTTCAATAAACCAAGCAATCGCTTTATCCACCCTCTCTCTCTCTCTCTCTCTCTCTCTCTCTCTCTCTCTCTCTCTCTCTCTCTCTCTCTCTCTCTCTCTCTCTCTCTCTCTCTGGCCATCACACATGCGGAGCCCAACTACCCCTTAGCACTTATGCTATCGTGCAAGCTCAAGTCATTGGTGCAACCAAAGTTGGTCAACCGTAGAAGATGGCATGGGAAGGTCTGTGCAAGATAGCAGAAGCATGGAAAAGGGCGTCCTAGGCAGACAGGTAGCTACGGATATGTATGGTTGATGCGATTTATAGGACAATAAATGCTCAAAGAGGGGCTAATTTGAGGAGCAAATGAAGGAGGTTCAAGGTGCATTCTTTGGGCCTAGAAATGTAGAGCTTGAGGTGTTGAAGGAGTAGGTCTAGACGGCTCATCAAACAGAGCTACAGAGCCCAAGATAATGGAACTTGAAGGTGCATTGCGTTTCAAATCCTTGCCGGGCAGGGCAGCTGGGAACAGGTTGCCCAAGTGGATGTCAATGTATAAGCATGTAGTGCTCGAGTTATGGAGCATGCTTGTCTTTTCAGATTGCAAATCAGAGCTATGGATTGTAGGATATGGCCATTTGAAGTTTTGTCAGGGGCCGGGTTGGTGCCCACCTAGCCGCATGAGGAGTCGTGCCATTTGGTGTTCTCGGGGCCTTTGATAGAGTTTGAGAAGGTGATATGTAGTGTATGGAGCGAGCAAGAGTTGACTACTCGTCAAACGGAACCCGAAGTGCAAAGTTATAGCTGTGGGAAGTTGAGGGGCGGCTTCTCGAGGTTGGTTGCAGATGAAAGTTCATGTTTTTGCGGCCTCGGTTCAGGGTCTTGGGGAATCTTGAAGTGCGGAAAAGCTGGAGGAGTGCAGAGCCAATTATGTGCTTTTGTCACTGGGCTTTGCGGACTGTCATAATAACTGATATCTAATTCTCATTAATGATTTTCTCATGTTAAACTAATCATTTAATATGGAAAAGTACCAAGGGAGAAAAAGCTAGAATCTTGGTAAGGCTAGGAGATTGGTCAAAATAGGGATCCAAAGGAGGGAAAATAGAGATCCAAAGGGGGCCCATCTGCAAAGGAGAAATGTGCATGAATGGTGCTTCAAAGACCTTAGGATTTAGCCCATTAAGACTTCCAAAATGCTAAGGTTACAAAATTCAAAGGTAAAGTTCAAATGGTCAAGCTTAGCAGAATTGGATACTTTTTTGAAGACCATAAAGTCTTCACATATCCCTAGATTGGACGGGGCGATCCCTAAGGGTAGGGGAAGAGAGAGAAGAGGTGAGAGAACACACACACACACACACACACTCAAGGCTTCCCTTTACACAAAGGGCATAGTGGACACTTGTCAGATTCCTAGCCCAATTGCCCCCAATTCCCATTAAAATCCTATAGGATGGCCATAGAGGTGGACCAATGAGAATTTGGCTAGATTAAATTTATTTTAATTCATTTAAAAACACTTGATAAAAGAACAAATAGAAATTAATCTCTCTAGAAGACTATTGGAGAGTCTACCATGGGGTCCAATGAGTATTTAGCAGCCCAATGGCTTGCCTGATTCCTATTGTCCACAAGACTAAGAGGTCCATTGACAATTTAATTGAATTTTTTAAATACCTAAAGCTCTTACAAAACGGGAAAGGGGGACACATGTCACAAGACTAGCAATTATGCTTCTAATTTATGATTGGCTAATCTTTACAGAGGCCAATGGGTTGCGAGCATGACGAAATAGCAAGAGGGGTCGAGCAAGAGAGAGAGGGGGGGATTGAATTTGCATAGGCATTATCACACACACTCACACAACTCATGTGTGGAGCAAAGAACTCTCTCTCCTTGTCCAAGCTTTAATGGAAAGCTCATCATCTTCTCCAAGCTTTTGAGAAGGGAGGCCTACACCAACAACTCTTGGCCATAGTGCTATGGGGCTTGCCTACGGCTTTAACCTCTTTGAAATTTTTGAGCTTGGAGGGAGGAAAGAACATCTCTTTCCTTACCTGTGATGGCACCTTTGGTGCTACGGACAAATTCTTGGCCTTCATCCACCAACTCGATGCGGCATTTGGAGATAAGGGATTCATGGAGTCCTCTAAGCTACGCCATGGAGCTATGCATTTTCAAAAGTCCGCCAGGCAATGGTGGTCTAGCCTACGGCCAAATGGTGAAGCTCCACAAACATGGAAAGCTTTAAGAGCTTCCATCATGAAGCAATTTTTGGCTACGGATGCCAAAGACAAAGTACTCACCGAATGGCAAAGCTTGAAGCTCTCTCCCTACAAATCTATTCACAAATATGTAGATAAGTTTTGGGATTTACATCTCAAAGCCATTGTCTTCAAAAAGATGGATTTTGGAGAGAAAAAACAACAATTTTGTATGGGTTTAACGAAAGATATGGTGGAGTATGTCAACTCCCAAAGGCCACGCACCATATCTATGGTCATACACCATACCATGGTGGCTTCACGAGTCAATTTCCAACACGGGGCTAAGAGAAATCTTAAGCCCACAAAAAACAAGGACCGTAACGAGCCTAAGGGGAAGGACAACGTCCAAAAGTCTCCTAAAGGCAACACCAACAACAACAAAGCTAAGGAGAAGGGAATTTATAACGGAAAAAATAAAATCTCTCATGAAGATCTAGAGCGTTATCGTAAAGATAATTGTTGTTTCAAGTGCGGGGAGCAAGGGCATGCTTATCGTGCTTGTCCCAAGAATACACGAAATGAGCCTCCTAGAGCTACATTGGTCAAAACCCAAGAAGAGGGATGCTCACCACAAAGGATATCCTCTATGCCATGCTTGGGAAAAGGTAAGAGAACATGATGCTTTTATTCTCTGCGACCCTAGTTCTACTTACAATTTTATATCCACAGAGTTGGCCACCAAGCTAGGCATCCAAGCCTATGAGATGGGAGATGTCCTACCTACCAATGGTGCTTTCAAGGGGCAAGAAGCCTCAATCACTCCCTTAACTGGGAAATTGAGGCTCCATGTCCAAAGCTATGTGTACAAGGAGGATTTCTTTATCTCTCCTCTCACGCACAAGGATGTAATCCTAGAGGCACCATGGTTTGATCGCATGGCACCCTGAAAGGAAAATCTACTTTAGGTTCGGGGAAAAAGATATGTACATAGATGCTAAGGAGTCGGGTAGTGCCATACCTTCCGTACATAAGCAAGCTTTCAATAAGTCAATAAAGAGGTCTATTTTTGTGTACATGATTTTTGTTAAAGATTCTCAAAATGAACCTAATGCTTTAGCAAAAGAAAATATAAACAGTCCTCAAAAGTAATTAGAGTTATCCAATTTCCTCAAGGGTTTCAAGATGTTTCTATTGATGATATCCCTTGTGAACTACCTCCAAAATGAGGCAATGATGACCATGCAATTGAACTTCTTCCAGGAAGTTCGTCGCCTAATAAACCTCCTTATAGAGTTTCCCAAGCTCAACAAGAGGAGATTATGTGGAAAGTGCATGATTTAGTTGAGAAGGGCATGGTTAGTCCTAGCTCATCTGCGTTTTGCTCACCAGTGTTATTAGTGCAAAAGAAAGACGGCACATAGCATATGTGTGTCAATTATAGAGCACTAAACAGGATCACTATTAAAAATAAGTTTCTTGTTCCAGGGTAGAAGACCTATTTGATAATCTACAAGGGTTGACCTACTTTAGTAGGATTGACCTAAGAAGTGGCTACCATCAAATAAGGATAGTTGATCGAGACATTGTAAAGACCGCATTTCACACTATGTTTGGTCTTTACGAGTACATTGTCATGCCTTTTGGCTTGACCAATGCACCAGCCACATTTAACCGCTTGATGGAGAAGCTATTCAGGCATCACAGAACCTTTACTGGAATGTTCTTTTATGATATAATCATCTACTCTAATTCACTAGATGAACACAAGAAACACCTCCAGGTAATATTTCAAGTTTTACGAGAGAATAAACTTTATATTAATCGAAAGAAAAGTTAATTTTTCTTACAAGAGATTCAGTATTTAGGTCACGTTATCTCTCAAGATGGCATCCAAATGGATCCATCAAAGCTAGAGGTAATAAACGGATGGCCTAATCCAAGGAATTTACATGAACTAAGAAGCCTTATAGGTATGTGTGCATACTACAGACGATTCATAGAAAATCCTCACAAATCGCGGGACCATTACACGACCTAAAAAAAGAAAAAAGTTAAGTATACATGGTCTACCAAGGAGAACAATGCTTTCAAAAAGCTTAAAGAAAAGCTTATCTCTCAACATGTGCTTACACTGGTGGATCTCTCAAAGCCATTTGAGATCCAATGTGACGCTTGTGGTGATTGTCTTGGAGCTGTTTTTCTTTAAGAAGGGCATGCCATAGCCTATGAAAGTCGAAGTCGCGACCCTGTTGAGAAAGCTCTAGGCATATATGAAAAGGAACTCCGTGCAGTTCTACATGCCTTAAACTCATGGAAGCACTATTTATTGGGGACTCCTTTCATTGTGCGGATGGATCGCCAAAGCCTTAAGCACTTCATGACGCAGACAAAGCTCTCTGACAAACAAATGAGGTGGGAAAATTTCCTTTTGCAATTTCATTTTCATATTGCTCACATTGCTAGCAAGCATAATCAAGTAGCCGATGCACTCTCAAGACAACCGAGAGTGAATGTGGTTTCCATAGAAAATCACAATGATATATCTTCTATGACAGATGAGTATGCTATCAATCCCAACTTTAGAGATGTGATTCCAGCCCTTGCACTAGGGAGGAAGAAAAAGAACCAGTTATCCTACAAGATTATTATCTTCTCTATGGCAATAGACTATGTGTTACTAACTCACTACGTGAGAAAGTAATGTATGAATCTCATGCTCCTCCTTATGTGGGGCATAGAGGGATTTAGTCTACCCTAAAAGGAACAGAAACATATTTCTATTGGCCTACCATGAAAGCAAACATACAAGAATATGTTTCAAAATGTGTGGAATGCCAAAAGATGAAGTTTGATAAAGGGAAGCAACCTGGATTTCTTCAAACTTTTCCAATCCGTAATTCACCATGGGAGAGCATATCCATGAATTTTATCTTTGGATTGCCTAAGTCTATCCATGGGAGTAGGAATACAGGAATATGGACGATAGTAGACAGGTTTAGCAAACAAGCATATTTCATACCTAACAAAAAGACTATCAAAGCCCATCAAATGGCAACCCTCTTTATATCACAAAATTTCAAGTACCATGGCTTGCCAATGTCCGTCGTGTCAGATAGAGATCCTCGAATGACCAGGGAAGGTCTCTTTGAGAATTTAGGTACAAGGCTAAACTTCTCTTTGGCCTATCATCCCCAAACGGATGGCCAAAGTGAAATAACTAGCCTAACAATTCTTGATCTACTAACAACCTATGTAACAGAATTAGATCAAAGGTCCTAACGGGAGAAGTACTTACCGTTGGTGGAGTATGCCTACAATAACACTGTACATACCTCCACTAGAAAAGTACCTTTTGAGGTAATTGAGGGAAGATCCAAAAGTCCCCTGCTACTTAATATACACAAGAAGATCTTCGCTAATGCAAATGAGTATATATAAGACCTACAAGAATCTTTCCAAAAGATTAAGGATGCTATCTCTATCTCACAGCAAATGCAAAAGGATGCTGCTAATAAGCACAAAAGAGCTCAAGCCTTTAAACAAAATGATTGGGTCTTGCTTAGATTTCCCAAGGCTCAATTAAGGCACACAACGGGCAAGAATCCTGCGGGACACCAAAAGTACTATGCTAAGTTAGCAAAAAGGTACTATGGTCCCTTCCAGATTCTTAGACCAATCAATGAGATGGCCTATCATCTCAAGTTGCCCAGTCATTGGCTCATACACAATGCTTTCCATGTGAGCCTATGAAAGCCTTACAAAGGAGAGCCACCTCAAGAACCAACTATTGAAGACCCACCGGAGACTGAGGACCAAGAAGAGGTGTTGCAGCCCGAGTCCATTCTCCGACATGAAGACAAGGTATTGAGAAGCGGTAAGATTATCCAACAGTATCTTATTAAGTTTAAGAACTATCCTTTTGAAGATGCTATATGGATGCAAGGCATACAATTAAAGGATAACCTAAACCTTGTCAATGCTTACAATGCTTCCCTAGAGTAAGCAAATGTAAATATGTTTTAATGAACAAAGTTTTTGTCTTATAAGACTCTCTTTTTCTTTATTGTGCACAATGTTAAGAAGTATGCATGCTTAGGATCATGTTTGCGGAGATGACATCTCTCAAACACCAAGTAGAGCTTGTCACTCTACTATTGAAGATTGATAGGACTGACACGCAGACATGCTTACGGCAGCTAAGGCTCTCAAGTGCCAAATGGATTAGTCATCCATTTTGGAACGGTGTCGTAGGGTAAAACAGGTATCCTCTATCCACTAGCAAACGGACTAATGACTAGGCTTTATCTTCTCTACCTCATAATCGAGGATGACTATGATTTCAAGAGAGAGGTAATTTCATAATAACTAATATCTAATTCTCATTAATGATTTTCTCATGTTAAACTGATCATTTAATATGGGGAAGTACCAGGGGAGAAAAAGCTAGAATATTGGTAAGGCTAGTAGATTGGTCACAGTAGGGATCCAAAGGAGGTAAAATAGGGATTGAAAGGGGGGCCATCTGCAAAAGATCAATGTGCATGAATGGTGCTTCAAATACCTTAGGGTTTATCCCATTAAGACTTCCAAAATTTGAAGGTTCCAAAATTCAAAGATGAAGTCCAAATGGTCAAGCTTAGAAGAATTCGATACTTTTGTGAAGACCATAAAGTCTTCACATATCCCTAGCTGGGAGGGGGCAAGACCTAAAGGTAGGGGAAGAGAGAGAAGAGGTGAGAAAACACAAACACACTCAAGGCTTCCCTTTACACAAAGGGCATAGTGGACACTAGTCAGATTCCTAGCCCAGTTGCCCCCAATTCCCATTAAAATCCTATTGGATAGCCATAGAGGTGGACCAATGAGAATTAGGCTAGAGTAAATTTAGTTTAATTCATCTAAAAACACTTGATAAAAGAACCAATAGAAATTAATCTCTCTAGAAGACTATTGGACAGTCTACCAAGGGGTCCAATGAGCATTCAGCAGCCCAATGGCCTACCTGATTCCTATTGGCCAGAAGACTAAGAGGTCCAATGAGAGCTGAATTATTTAAATACCTAAATCTCTCACAGAAGGGGAAAAGGGGGACACATGTCACAAGACTAGCAATTATGCTTCTAATTTATGATTGGCTAAGCTTTACACGGGCCAATGGGATGCCAGCATGAGGAAATAGCAAGAGGGTTCGACCAAGAGAGAGGGGGGGATAAATTTGCATAGGCATTATCACATACACACACTCACACAACTCATGTGTGGAGCAAAGAACTCTCTCTTCTTCTCCAAGCTTTGCTTTGTGATGCATATCCAACCAAGAGCCAATCTTCAATGCATGCTCATCTCCCCTACCATGCTAATTACTAAGCTATGCTAAGCTATTAAGAGTGATTATGTGAGGAGAAATACTTTTTTCTCGTAATAAGAATACTCCTTCCTCTAGATCTACTCTCATACCCCGCTATCTCTCACCATCTTCGAAGGTGTGTGAGGTCTTGGCTCTGAGACCGTGAGAGAATTGATGTTGTGTTTTCAAGTGTAAGCTCGGTGCTTAAAGCTTCCATCTTCATTGCACCAGCAAGTTATTGAAGGAACACAAAGTATTGTATTGTGAAATGTTTCCCTTGATGGGGGAAACCTATAATACAAAGCCTTTTGGAGGGGGGACCGGCTCCATGTAAATCCATTCCTCAAGTGTTGTCAATAGCTTAATTTCTCTCTCTTTTTGAAGTTTTTCATGCCTATCTAACGAGGTGTTATGCTTTTATTTCTCTCTCCAACCAAGCACTCTTGCTGTGCTCGTTAGGAATCTATTCTTGATGAAATGCTCACTATGTCTATGTTATTTTTTGCTACACACAAGTTACTAGACTATATAATGTTACACGGACCGGTAATCAGATGACAGTTCGCAGGTAGGCCAAGTAGGGGATAAAAAATGAGTTTGGGGGGTTTTTCTTGAAGTTTTAAAAGAAGTTTTTTGAGTTTGGGCTAAGTGCCCAAGAGGGCGCCACATGGCAGAAACATATCCCATATGAGGGGATTTTGCATTCAATCTTATGGTATAAAGGCAAGCCGGTGATCCATAGTGGGTGTGTATGAGGGAGTGAGAGCTCCCTTGGAAAGTGGCAATGGCAGAGTTCCTTGGGCGCTCCACAGTGGTGCGATGGGCAAGGCATGGCGGCGGTTTTGGCTAGCGCGAGTGGCGCTTTGTTCGGTCAAGGCGGCGACGACAATTGTGGTGCCCGTTGGGTGGCTGAGTATGCAGGTGATGACGTGGCATGGGAGCCTGCCTGGGGCCAGTTCACACGCCCGTTGAGGGGCCAAATCTTTAGAGGCATGGGGGGACCCCCACTAGAGATATCGCTAGTGCATGGGGGGGTGTCCCACGACGGTCCAATGAGAGGCAGAGAGAGGTGCCAAAGGGATGTATCCCATGGTAGCCAGTGGAAAGAGAGAAAGAGACAGTTTAAAGATAGTTTGAAGGCTATGAAGCTAGTGGGACACAGGGGTTCACATGGTTTCTCAAAGGTGGTTCCCACGGTAGCTAGTGGAGAGATAAAGAGAAAGTTCGAGGACAATTTCAAGGCTATGAGGCTGGTGGGTCAAAGGGGTTCATATGGGTAGTCAACGGAGGTTTCCAAAGGGCGAGTTCAAAGAGTAAGTGGGCAGCCAAGCTGGGCGGACAAAGGACAAAGGGAGGTGTACCATGCAATTGTTTCCAAAAAGAAAGTGAACCTAGTATATGCAATGCAAGGAAAATACTAATGTGAGCTTAAGTTAAAGTGTACGAGCTAGAGAAGCTCTCTTTTTTTCTTTTTTTGGGTCTCTTAGCGACCCCTATAAAAGGATGTAAGCGTTATATTGAAAGGGCTTTTTGCCATTATGTTTTTTGCCAATGTGGCTTTTTTTGCCACTTTGGCATGTTAAAGTTCTTGGCCGAGGGTTGTGCCGGCAGGGACTTGGTTGTACGTGGTTGTGTATATGCAAGGAAATCCATCATTGCTGTCTCTTTGGCGTCATTCCCCCTCCCTCCTTCTCTTCTCTTCTTGTGTGTGTGTGTTTCCAAGTGTGTGTGCCCCCCCCCCCCCCCCCCCCCCCCCCCCCCCCCGTCCAAGGTTTGCCATGCAAAGGGAGATAGAGAGAGGCTATGTGCATATGGAAGGCTGTGATTTGGGCACAGCGAAATGACTGGGTTTGTTTGGTGCATTGCAAAGCGTGTGTGTGTGTATGGTCGTGTGAAGGTGGTGGTTTCCTTGCGGATAGTGTCGAGTTTTGAAGGTGAACTCTAGTGGATTGGGGCGCTGTGTATACCCTGGGCTATAGTGAGACATTGTGTTGTGTGTTGGGTGTGTTCCCCTTTCCCCCTCTCCGTCTTGTGGTGCCCCCACGGAGGAGCTATCTAATGCTCCAATTTGAGGTTGAAAGCGATGCTTGGTAGCCGATAAAGCGGTTGTCTGATGGTCGAGGTGTTCGATGGTCGAATTTGAAGCTGACAGAGATGGTGGAGCCAAGCTTTGGACCCATATCTACGGGCATTAAAGACCCCAAGGATTGGTTAGCAGATTATGAGTTATGGATGCTGGCGATGCCTATGTTGACAGATGAGGAAAAGTTGCAGATAGTGCCACTGTTGATGATCGAACGGGACAAGATTTGGTTCGATGGTTTAAAGGACAGTGATCAAAGATCATGGCAAAGGCTGCAAAGTCAGTTTTTGATGCGGTTTTGAGAGGTGATTATTGCAGAGGAAGCTAGTGCAAAGTTGAAGGCGGTACGCCAGGATGTAAGTAAGGATTTTTCTATTTTCATTGAGCAGTTTGAAGCCTGCTGGAAGCAGTTAGAGGTTTCTACTAGGGTAAAAAGCAATCAATATTTTAAGTTGTCAAAGTTGCTAGAGTGCTTGCATCCAAGAATTAGGGAAAAGGTGGAAGACG
The DNA here is from genome assembly GCF_014529385.1 of Adiantum capillus-veneris. Taxonomy (NCBI): domain Eukaryota; kingdom Viridiplantae; phylum Streptophyta; class Polypodiopsida; order Polypodiales; family Pteridaceae; genus Adiantum; species Adiantum capillus-veneris. The sequence continues at coordinate 39,881,494 of NC_140957.1, forward strand.
GTGCGGATACCTATGACGACATGGTCTATCTCGCCAAGATGAAGAGCTGGAAGGTAAAGCGGAAGGTGGAGTTGGACGTGCTGAAGTCGGTAGATTATGTGCCTGTTGTTGCTAGAGTGCTTGCATCCAAGAATTAGGGAAAAGGTGGAAGACGGTGCGGATACCTATGAAGACATGGTCTATCTCTCCAAGATGAAGAGCAGGAAGGTAAAGCGGTAGGGGAGTGTTCTTTGGTTTGCCGACCAAAGGCGGTTCCAATTGTTTGATGTGAAGAGCCTATGGAGGTAAGGCCTATGGTTGGTTATGCTCCCTGGATATTTCCAGTTTGTGATGTGCATGTGCCGATGGTGGACGAGCTTGTCAATGAGGAGGAGCTCCATGTTGAAGTGAACCAAGGTGCAAAAGTGGTAGCAAATGTTGATTTTCCAGTGCGGGTTAAAGAGGTAAAGCCTATTCTTGTGAAAAGTTTGCATGAAAAGATAGCAGAATGCAATCGGGTTGCAGATGTTGAGGGTTCAGAAGTAGATGGAGAAAGTGAGCAAAGCCATGGTGATGGTCAAGCTCTTATGGAGCAGGACGCGTATGAAGATGCAGATACGGAGTTGGTATATGATGCCGATGATGATGAAGATACAAGCTCAAGTTGCTGGGAGACAACTGAGGAGGATAGAGCAGATGAGTCCACATCCTATGGCAAGGAGACAAAGTCTAACGAACTTGAGCTAGTAAAGGTAAAGCTGCCTTATTATGTGTTCGATGATCATGGTGATAGCCAATGTTCAAGAAGAGTAGGAAACAGAGCAAGCCGAGACGTATGATGAAGACCAAGTGGAACGGTCTAGGACTATAGGTGATGGTATGCAGGTAAAGCTGGTGTGTGTTGCCATGCTAGTGGCCATGTTGATGAAAGTGTTGGTGGAATGTTTCATGGTGGTGCAACAAGTATAATTTTTTTCTAGAAGAGATAGATCAGTTGTGCCTATGGAGAAAGACAAGGATGGTGCAATAGAGAACAAGTTTCTCTCTTCCTTGGCGGAGTATGATGCAGCGGGAGAGAAAATGCTTGAAGAGCACGTGGTCAAAGATGAAAAGCAGGTGGTGTTGATCAACCTTGAAGGGCCGGCTAACGAGGAGGAGCTCAATGATGCTGGAATTGAGTGCATGACAGGTGAGAAGAGCAGTATTGAGCCAAAGGTAGAGGTGCTTCCTATGCAGCCAGAGCACTCTATGGCAGGTCATGCGGATTCCAAGGCGGGGTCCAAGCTTTCCAAGGAGCTTTGTGAGTGGTGGTTGAAGGGGATGGTGATCAAAGCGGTTGTGCAATGGGCTGCTGAGAAAGTGCAGGATCTGATGGAAGAAGATCTCACTTTACATAGTTGGGGGGGAGGGTCAGGTATGTTTTTGGTTGATGCAAGTGTTGATGTGTTTGGAGGTGCTTTGTTGCGAGTGGGTAGTTTGCCATTGAGTACATGGAGTGGTAGAAGTATGCTACTGGCGGTTTGGATATGCAATTGGTTAAGTGCCTTGGTGTAGCACTGTGCAAGGGTGTTACAAATGGGTGAAGGAGACCAATGGTGGATATTTGATTCAGAAGGAACCTATGTGATGCAGGGGTTGGAGCAACCCACTTGAAGGTTTGGCAGTAGGATGCAATAAGACTATGTATATATGGTTTTGGTTTTCTCATATTGTGTGCCAGGTTTTGCAGTTAGAAGTGGAATAAAGCTCTTTTTTGGTTGAGCATAAATGCTCAACTAGGGGGTGGGAAATGATGGTGCAACCAAAGCTGGTTGACCGTAGAAGATGGCATGGGAAGGTATGTGCAGGCTAGTAGAAGCATGGCAAATGGCTATAGCAACTACAAAGATCCTGGGTAGACAGGTAGCATCGGATATGTATGGCTGATGCAATTTATAGGCCAAGAAAGTCTCCAAGAGGGGCTAATTTGGGGAGCAATTAATGATGTTCAAGGTGTAGTCTTTGGTCCTAGAAATGTAAAGCTTGAGGTGTTGAAGGAGCAGGTCCAGACGGCTCATCAAACAGAGCTACGAAGCCCAAGATATTGAAATTTGAAGGTGCAGTGCATTGCAGATCCTTTTCGGGCAAGGCAGCTGGGGACAAGTGTCCCAAGTGGATGTCAATGTATAGGCGTGTAGTGCTCAAGTTATGGAGCATGCCCATCTTTTCAAATTGCAGATCAAAGCTATGGATTGCAGAATATGGACATTTTAAGTTTTGTCAAGGTCTGAGTTTGTGCCCACATAACCGCATGAGGAGTCTTGCCATTTGGTGTTTTTGGGGGCTCAATAGAGTTTGAGAAGGTGCTATGTAGTTTATGGAGCCAACAGAAGTTGATTGCTCATCAAACGGAGCCTGGAGCGGAAAGTTATAGAAGTGGGAAGTTGAGGGGTGGTTGCTCGAGGTTGGTTGTAGATGAAAGTTCAAGTTTTTGAGGCCTCAGTTTGGGGCCTTGGGGAATCTTCAAGTGTGAAAAATTTGGAGGAGTGAGGAGCCAATCATGTGCTTTTGTCACCGAGCTTTGCAGACCGGGAATCAGACCACCAGGTGACAGACAGATGGCAAGGAGGGCAAGCAGGGAAAAAAATGAGTTTGGGGGTTTTTTTTATAAAAAAATTAAAACAGGTTTTTGAGGGTGGGGTGAGTGCCCAAGAGTGCGCCATGTGGCAAAAAATATCCCATATGAGGGGATTTTGCATTGAAGCTCGACGATGGCAAAATTCCTTGGGCGCTGCGCGGTGGTGTGATGGACGAGGCATGGCGGCGGATTTGGTTGGCACCAGTGGCGCTTTGGCCGGTAAAGGCGGCTACAATAATTGTGGCACTCGCTGGGTGGCTGAGTATGCAAGTGATGACATGGCATGGGAGCCCACCTCGGGCCAGTTCACATGCCCGCTAAGGGGGCAAATCTTTTTGCGCATAGGGGGCCCCCCCCACTGACTAGCAATATCGTTGGTGCATGGGGGGGTGTCCCACGGCAGTCCAATGAGAGGCAGAGAGAGGTGCCAAAGGGATGTATCCCATGGTAGCCAATGGAGAGAGAGAAAGAGACAGTTTGAGGGCAGTTTCAAGGCTATGAAGTTGGTGGGCCAAAGGGGTTTACATGGGTACTCAAAGGAGGTTCCCAAAGGGCGAGCTCAAAGAGTAAGTGGGCGGCCAAGCTGGGCAGACAAAGGACAAAGGGAGGTGCACCATGCAACTGTCTCCAAAAAGGAAGTAAACCTAGTATGTGCAATGCAAGGAGAATACTAATGTGAGCTCAAGTGGAAGTGTACGAGCTAGAGAAACTTTCTTTTTTCTTTTTTTGGGTCTCTTAGCCACCCCTGAAAAAGGATGTGAACGCTATAGTGAAAGGGCTTTTTGCCATTATGTTTTTTGCCAATGTGGCTTTTTTTGCCAGAGGCTTTTTGACATGTTGAAGTTTCTGGCGGAGGGTTGTGCCGGTAGGGAATTGGTTGTACATGGTTGTATATGCAAGGAAAGCCATTGTTTTGGCATCATTCTCCCTTCCCCCTTCTCTTCTCTACTTGTGTGAGTGTGTTTCCCGAGCTTTGAATGGTATCCTTAAGGGTCAACAAGCAAGCTCAACAATAACCGTTACCTACTTTTCAACGCACCACTAAAGGGGCTTCATTGAATCATTCTAGAAGGAAAGTCACATCATTACATACCTTTTGTCAAATGTCACAAACCTAGAGACTAAGTAGCACAATGCATTTAATCGTTTCTTTTTGTTGGGGGGGGGTGGTTGTTTCAATGACTCAAAAGTGTACGATGGGATCCATCTTGAGGTGGATTAAACCCAACTAGTGTGAAAATTGAGGCATATGAAATCAAGGCAATGGTAAAATCAAGACGACAAGGGGACTTCACCAACCAGTTTTGAACCCACAACCTCACGCCCTAGGATTTGAGATACATGGGCTAACCACCTCACCCCCATGCGAACATGATGTATCCCTCTGTGTTTTTAAGATTTTTATTGTGATCAAACATGCTCTACCTAGGTTTAGGGAGTTTAATTTGTACTTGGGTTTTGTTTTGATGTGACATCTGCAGCTATGATTTCCTTTGTTTCCATGCGCGGACTTGTGAGCCATGGATCCCCTCCCCAACCCTCATTAAAATGTGCTTCGTTATTTAATCCTTAGGTGTCACAAAGACCAAAAGAGATGAATGCAAAATTAGCCAAGTGTGTACTTTAAAGAGTTGGAAGGAGTAGCTTATGACAGGGAGAGCATTAGTAGCTTCTATATAATCTATCAATCTATATACTCTATTGAGTAGGTCAAGATTCTGAGGGCCAAGTGGCATGAAATCTCTTCTCCGGCTAAAAGCCTAAGGTTTCAAAGTCTTAAGCATATAGACTCTGCCTTCCTTCTTGATGGTCATCAGTTAATTTTTGCAGTCAGAGAACACACTCTCTCTTTCTTTTCACTCGCACAAGGGTTGTCGACGGTTGATCAGAGAACACTCCTTTCTTTTTGCTCATAGAGGGCTATGGATTGATCATTACATCTCTCTGTCTCCCTCTCTCTCTCTCTCTCTCTCTCTCTCTCTCTCTCTCTCTCTCTCTCTCTCTCTCTCTCTCTCTCTCTCTCTCTCTCTCTCTCTCTTTCTTGCGGATTGAGGTTCTCAGTAGACACAAGGCGGAAGGGTTTTTGGCCTCTCCCCTTAGCCACATGGCGCTCACTCCTTCATCTGGATGCCCTCAATCGGTGTGCTCTGCTGTCGGAATCACAGTTGACAGAGTGTGATATAGAGTGAGGAGAAAAGGTCGTACTACGCAGGCAGAGACCGCAGCACTCTCGAGTCACAGGTCCCGATGTAGGTAGGGATTTGGGCAAAGGACGATGGAGATGGGGAAAGGGGAACACACCTATCACACAACACAATGCCTCACTATAGCCCACAGTATACACTGCGCCCCAATCCACTAGAGTTCACCTTCAAAACTTGACACTATCCGCAAGCAAAAAACTGCCTGCACACGACCATATGTACACACGCTTTACAATGCACCAAACAGACCCAATCATTCCGCTCTACTCAAATCACAGCCTTCCACACGCACACAGCCTCTCTCTATCTCCCTTTGCACGAAAAACCTCGGGGGGACACACACACTGACACACGCTCGGAAACACACGCACACAAGCAGAGAAGAGAAGGGGTAATGGCGCCGAAACACAGCAATGATGCCTTTCCTTGCATATACACAACCACGTACAACCAATTCCCTACTGGCACAACCCTCTGCCAAAAACTTCAACAAGTCAAAAAGCCTCTGGCAAAAAAAGCCACATTAGCAAAAAACATTATGGAAAAAAGCCCTTTCAATATAGCGTTCACATCCTTTTTTTAGCGGTGGCTAAGAGACCCAAAAAAATAAAAAATAAAGCTTGTCTAGCTCGTACACTTCCACTTGAGCTCACATTAGTATTTTACTTGCATCGCACATACTAGGTTCACTTCCTTTTTGGAGACAATTGCATGATGCACATCCCTTTGTCCTTTATCTGTCCACTAGCTTGCCGAAGGTCCTAGGTCTAAGTAATTTTAAACTAACCTTTGGAGGTCTTTAATGAAGTTAAACCTAAGGTCTTTCAAGCTCCATTAGCTAGCATTGCTCTTTGACAGAGCATCTCTCATTTAGACCCATTGACTTTGGTCCCGTGTTGAGACAAATTCATAAGAACATGTCTATATTCTAACTCTTGTTCCTATTTATTCTCCCACATTAAATGATCAATTTAATATGAGAAAATCATTTGAGTTAGCTAGATATTATATTTTATGACATTGCCTCTCTCTTGAAATCATAGTCATCCTTGACTATGACGTAGAGGAGATAAAGACTTAGTCATTAGTCTATGTTTCTTAGCGGGGTAGAGGATCCCTTTTTACCCACGACATCATTCCAGAATGGATGACTGATCCATTTGGTGCCTTGGAGACTTAGCTACCACAAGCATGTCTGCTCTTGAGTCCATTTCATTCTGCCAAAGTAGACTAACAAATTCTACTTGGTGTTTGAGAGACGTCGTCATCACAAACATGATTCTAAGCATGCATACTACTTAAATTTGTGCACAATAAAAAGAACTAGTCTGATAAGACAAAAAGAAAATTCATTTAAAAAGTATTTACATTTGCTTACTCTAATGTAGCATTGTAAGCATTGACAAGGTTCATACTATCCTTAAGTTGTGTTCCTTGCATTCATCTAGCATCTTCAAAAGGATAATTTTTGAACTCATTAAGATATCTTCGTGGATTATCTTACCATATCTTAGTACCTTTTCTTCATGTCGAAGAATTGATTTGGGCTGAAGCACCTCTTCTTGATCTTCGATCTCGGGCGGGTCCTCAATGATTGGTTCTTGTGGTAGCTCTCCTTTGTAAGGCTTAAGTAGACTAACATGAAAAGCATTGTGAATGAGCCAATGGTTGGGCAACTTGAGTTGGTAGGCTATCTCACTGATCGGCTTTAGTATTTGAGAAGGATTATAATATCTTTTTGCTAGTTTAGCATACTACTTTTGGTGGCCCGTAGGATTTTTTCCCGTAGTTTGCCTGAATCGAGCCTTGGGAAATTTGAGTAGGACCCAATCATTTTTCTTGAAAGCTAAGGCCCTTCTGTGCTTGTTAGCAGCAACCTTTTGCCTTTGTTGTGAGATGGATATCGCCTCCTTAATCTTTTGGAAAGATTCTTGTAGGTCTCGGCTATACTCATCGGCAACAAAGATCTTCCCATGTACCTTAAGTAGCAAGGGATTTTTAGGTCTTCCTTCAATTCTTTTAAAAGGTTCCTTCCCCTTAGTAGTATGGATAGTGTTATTGTACGCATACTCTTCAAGAGGTAGGTAATTTTCCCATTAGGAACGTTGATCTACTTTGGTAACATAGGTCTCAAGTAGATCTAGAATCGTAAGGTTGGCTATTTCACTTTGGCCATCCGTTTGTGGGTGATAGGCCGAAGAGAAATTAAGCTTAGCACCTAGATTCTCAAAGAGACGCTTCCAAAAATTACCGGTCATTCAAGGATCTCTATCTAACATTATTGATGTTGGCAAGCCATGTGTTTAAAAATTTGGGATATGAAGAGGGTTGCCATTTGATGTGCCTTAATAGTATTTTTGACATGTATGAAATGTGCTTGTTTACTAAATGTGTCTACTATTGTCCATATTCCCGTATTCCCATGGATGGACTTGGGGAATCTAAAGATAAAATCCATGGATATTCTCTCCCATGATGAATTAGGAATTGGCAAAGGCTGGAGGAATCCAGGTTGCTTTCCCCTATCATACTTTGTCTTTTGACATACCACACATTTTGCCACATAGTCTTGTTTGTCTATCTTCATGGTAGGCCAATAAAAATACGTCTCTACTACACGAAGGGTAGGTTGAATCCATCAATGCCCCACATAGGGAGGAGCATGGGATTCATACATCACTTTCTCACGAAGAGTGTGAGTAACACATAGCCTATTTCCATAGATAAGATAAGCATCCTACAAGGTGAATGGTTCTTCTTTCTTCCCTAAGGCAAGGGCTGAAATTACATCTTTAAAATTGGGGTCAATAGCATACTTATCTATCATAGAAGATAGATCATTGTGAGTTTCTATGGACACCGCATTGGCTCTTGGCCGTCGTGATAGTGCATCAGCTACTTGATTGTGCTTGCTAGCAATGTGAGCATTATGAAAAATAAATTGCAAAAGAAAATTTTTCCACCTCATTTGTTTGTCAAAGAGCTTGGTTTGCATCATGAAGTACTTAAGACTTTGGTGATTCGTACAGAGGATGAATGGAGTCCCTACAAGAGAGTGCTTCCATGTGTCGAGGGAATGTAGGACTACTAGTAGCTCCTTTTTGTAGATGCCCAATACTTGCTCGTCAAAATTGAGTCTTCGAATCTTATATGATATGGCATGTCCTTCTTGAATCAAAACTGCTCCAAGGCAATCTCCACAAGCATCACATTGGATCTCAAATGGTTTTGAAAGATCCAATAATGTAAGCATGGGTTGAGAGGTAAGCTTTTCTATAAACTTTTCAAAATCACTTTGCTCTTTAACATTCCATATGAACCTAACATTTTTCTTGCTCAAGTCATGTAGTGGTCCTACTATTTGGGATAATTTAGCTATGAAGCGTCTATAGTATGCACACATACCAATAAAGCTTCGTAGCTTATGTAGATTCCTTGGGTTAGGCCATCCTTTTATTACCTCAAGCTTGGTTGGATCCATACGGATACCATCTTGAGAGATAATATGACCTAAGTATTGAATCTCTTGGAGGAAAAATTCACTCCTCTTTTGGTTAATGAAAAGTTAATTCTCCCTCATAGCTTGAAAAAAATGCATGGAGGTGTTGGTTATGCTCCTCCAAAGATTTAGAGTAGATAATAATGTCATCAAAGAACACTCCAATGAACTTGCGGTAGGGTCTAAAGATTTTCTCCATTAAGCGGTTGAACATGGCTGGAGCATTTGTGAAACCAAAGGGTATGACACTATATTCATAAAGACCAAACATTGTAGCCTTTACGATATCTTCATTCACTATCCTTATTTAATGATAGCCACTTTTAAGGTCAATCCTACTGAAGTAGGTCAAACCTTGTAGATTATCACACAGATCTTCTGTCCTGGTATGGGAAATCTGTTTTTGATCGTGATATGGTTTAGTGCTCGATAGTCCACACACATGTGATATGTGCCATCTTTCCTTTGCACTAAAAGGACTGGTGAAAAAAAGGGAGAGGAGCTAGGCCTCATCATCCCCTTATCTACCAGTTCTGCACTTGCCTCATAATCTCCTCTTGTTGAGCTTGAGAAACTCTATAAGGAGGTTTATTAGGTGGTGAGCTCCCACGTAGAAGCTCTATCTTATGGTCATCATCCCCTTGTTTTGGAGGTAACTCTATAGGGATGTCACCCGGGGTGGTCACTTATCAAAAGCTTCTTATATCTCCTCATGTTGGAGAGGAGAGATGAAAAAGTGTTCTTTGTCGATGTAGCTTTGTACATGAAGCCTCAACTTCCCAATCAAGTAGGTAATGGAGGCTTGTTGCCCCTTGAAATCCCCATCGATAGCTACATTATCTCCCATCTCAAAACCTTGTATGCCTAGCTTTGTGGCCAACTCCGTTGATATGAATTTGTGAGTAGATCCATGATCAAATAGGATGAAGGGATCATGTTACCTCACCTTCCCCTAAGCATATGAAAGGGATGATCCTTTGCAATGAGCATCCTCTTTTGGATCTTCGATCGTGGACGCTCTAGGAGTCTCATTGTGGGCATTTCTTTTGGGACAAGAATGATAACCATGTCCTTGCTCCCCACACTTAAAGCATTTATGATCTTTACAAAAAGCCTCTAGCTCTTCAAGAGAGTGTTTATGTTTATCTTTGTAGAATCTTTTCTCCTTGGTCTTGTTGTTGTTGTTGTTGTTGGAATTTCCTTGGGAAGAACTTTGAGCATTGTTCTTCCCCTTTGCATCATTTTGATCTTTGTTTTCCATGGGCTTGGCATTCCTTTTAGCCCCTTGTTGGAAATTGATACGAGATGAAACCATAGTGTGGTGGATGACTTTAGTGATAGAACCAGGTCATTGGGAGTTGACATACTCGGCCATTTCTTCAGGTAATCTGCACAAAGTTGTTGCTTTTATTGGACGAAGTCTATCTTTTGAAAATTGTAGCTTTGAAAATTGTAGCTTCTCCCAAAACTTGTCTACATATTTGTGGATAGAATCGTTGGAGAGTAGCTTCAAACTCCTCCATTTGATGAGCACTTTATCTTTGGCATCGCTTGCAAGGAATTGCTTCATGATAGAAACTCATAGATTTTTCCATGTCTTTGGAGCCTCACCATTGCCACAAAGGCTAGCCCGACCATTGATGAGTAGATTTTTGATATTGCATAGCTACATGATGTAGCTTGGAGAATTCAATGAAACTGTTGTCTCCAAAGGCCGCACCGAATTGCTGGATGAAGACCAATAGTTTGTTAGTAGCACCGAAGGTGCCATAATAGGTGATAAAAGAGATACTCTTTCCTCCCTCTTTGAACTTCTTAAGCTTGTGGGACCTTTTTCAAGCCTTATAGGATTTGTGATGTTCTCTTCTTTAGTATTCTCTAGGAGAATAACTGCTGCTTTTGTCAAAAGAGGAGGAAGGTGATGAAGAAGGAGAAGAGGGTGACCTCTTTCTTACCTTTTTCTTCCTTTGTTTCTCTCTTCCCTTTTGGAGTGATGAGAAGGACTATAGGATGATCTTTTCCTCTTGGGAGGAGTTGGGGATTGTTGAGACCGTCGTCTTGGAGCCACATCTTCAAAGGGATTCGGAGATTCACTTCTTTCTCGTTCATTGGATTCCTCCTCTTCTCTTGTCGAAGAGAGTCCTCTTTTGGAAGTCTCTACAAGAGGCTTCCTAAGCTCTCTCTCCTCTTGGAGAGGTAGGGAAATCCCATAAGCACAAAGTTGTTGGGAAACTTCGGCTTGCAAGGAAGGGTTGGCCATAGCTTGTTGCAACCTAGTAACAAGATAGTCAACAAACATTGGGGCTTTATCAGTAGTAACTTCATGTGAAAAATCAAAGTTGTCAATACTCATTCTACCCTCTTTATTATTGTCAGCCATGCTAACTAAACTTATATATATGCTACTTTGTGTTTTGATACCCTCAAAAACCTTAGTTGCCACTCTTCTTTACCTTTCAAAATTAGCTCTCAAGCAGCCACGTGGTTTAGAGACTGTTGATTGCAAATATAAGTGGAGAGTGTCCAACATTGCTCAGCTGGATATGGTTCTTCTTGAGCTTGCTAATAGATCAATAATGGTTAAGCTGAAGCCAAGCCACAAAAGAGTCCATTATTAAGTCTATAGCTCCCAATGGTGTACCTCGAACTAGTCCTTTTCAACCAATTTAATAGATCCAAGCTTGAAGTGCTTGTTGTGCTTGCTGACTAAGGTTCTTGAGGTGCTTGTTATGCTTGATGATTAAGGTGCTTGAGGTGCTTGTCATGTTTTATTACTAAGGTGCTTGAGGGGCTTCATGACTAAGGTGCTCAAGGGGTGAGGTGTTCCAAAGTCAACATAATCCCTACAAGAAGGGGAGAGAGCCCTAAAGCTAGGAGAATGAGAGAGAACACTCACATACTCACTCAAGGAAAGCCGAAGACCTAAGAGGCAACAAGGACACATGTCAAGCACCTACACATGCTGTCCTCATGTAGTGCCTAAAGTCTTTTGGTTGACCTCTAAAGGGGTCCAATGTGTTATGAGCGCGTATAGAGCTAGAAGAGAGCAAGAGGAGGTGCTCACAATGTACAAGAACTTGGATTTGATGATAAGCTTAACATTGATTACAATACTTAATACTTTATTAAGAGAGCTAGATACAAGAATTGGATCACATGACTTGAGTACAAGATAAGGCTTGATTGCAAGGACAAGACTTGAACATAAGAACTAGAAGAGGGATTTCCTCATAGGAGGCTCACAACTGGTGTTGGCAAGACTGAGGGGCTTGTGGCCCAAGACCCCTATTTATACTAGTGCTTGAGGAGGTTAGTTGAGGAGGTTAGAACATTATACGTTCTTCTTGAGGAGGTTAGAATCTTCTAGAACCTTCTTGATCCTTCTAGTCCTTCTAGAACCTTCTGGATTCTTCTTCAACTTTCTAGAGCTTTCCAGAAACTTCTAGATTCTTCCGGAATCTTCTCCAAGCTTCTAGAAACTTCTTGATCCTTTTAGAACCTTCTAGATTCTTCTTCAACTTTCTAGAGATTTCCAAAAGCTTCTAGATTCTTTCGGAATCTTCTCCAAGCTTCTAGAAACTTCTTGATCCTTCTTTAACTTTCTAGAGCTTTCCAGAAACTTCTAGATTCTTCCGGAATCTTCTCCAAGCCTCTAGAAACTTCTTGATCCTTCTAGAACCTTCTAGATCCTTCTTCAACTTTCTAGAGCTTTCCAAAAACTTCTAGATTCTTTCGGAATCTTCTCCATGATTCTAGAAACTTCTAGAATCTTCTAGATTCTTCTAGAGCCTTCTAGCGATGTGTATGTAAGGTTTCCAGTTTCTGAAACCTTAAAGGTTATATAAAGCTTAATCAAACTAATATGATTATTGAAAAAGCAATGTAGAATTGTCCGACCATGGAAAATATTGGTATTTTTGGAATCTTAAGCACAGCAAAGCCCGAGCTAGAAATTTTCAGAATTGAATTCTGATAAAAACTGGCATAGTTATGACCCCTGGAAGTTTACACTGTGAATTGAGTAAAATAGGTAAAATTGAAGGGTTGCAGTAATCATTTAAGCATAGACTTTATTAAAGTCCTCCTAGATATTTACAAGATATTTACCAATTGAGCAAAAATAGGTCAAAATATAGCATAATTGATATTTTAAAAGCTGGCAGGTAATGGGAGGGTCATCACTGACCTGCCAGGGACTCATTTAGCAGCAGGGGTCGTTTTTTGACCTATAGGGGGCTGCTTGAACTGCAAGCAACTGCTTTTTTAAGCTTGTGAGAGCTTAAGAGTGCCAAAAAACTATAAATAGGACCCCTAGCTTCACATTTTACACAAACTCGGAGCCTTGCTACTCTCTCTCTCATCTAAGAGAGAACACTACGCAGAAATTATTAGAGTTTAATCTCTAATTGATTAACCCTAACGATAATTAACCTAATCCTTCTTAATTAGCAAGGTTAGATTAAGATAAATTGATAATAAATCAAAGATTAGGCCTATGCATGCTCCTTAAACCTCTTTAAATTAATTAATCTCTATTGATTATTATAAACAATCTTAGTAATACTAAGCTGATTATTTATCCTATCATATTAGGGTTGAAATTAGCCAAATTAACCATGAATTAATGGTAAAAATATTAATTAAGATTATATTCAGTTGAAGTATTTATTAGAGATGCATTAGATAGTTATGAATCTAGGAAAATTATCCTATAATTTTCTGAGGAGTTTTACTAATTAATTAGGCATAATTACTCTATTTTTTGAACAATTTCAATAGGGGGAATTAGTAAATAGATTTCAAATGCTGTGATATAATTATCAGTAGTTAATTAGGTGTTCAAAAACCCGTGATATTTAGGAGAAGCTTAGAAAATTAATCTAGCTAATTACTTTAGGTAAAATACCCTGTTTTTGGAGAAATTTAAATAGGGGAAATTAGTAAATGGAATTCAAATGCTCTGATATAATTGTCAATGGTTAATTAGATGTTCAAGAACCCGTGATAATTAGGAGAAGATCAGAAAATTAATCTAGCTAGTTACTTTAGGTAAAATACCCTGTTTTTTGAGAAATTTAAATAGGGGAAATTAGTAAATGGAATTCAAATGCTGTGATATAATTATCAGTGGTTAAATAGGTGTTCAAAAACCCGTGATGATTAGGATAAGCTCAAAAAATTAATCTAGCTAATTACTTTAGCTAAAATATCCTGTTTTTTTGAGAAATTTAAATAGGAGAAATTAGTAAATGGACTTCAAATGGTGTGATATATTTATCAGTGGTTAATTAGGTGTTCAAAAACGTGTAATAATTAGGATAAGCTTAGAAAATTAATATAGCTAATTAGTTTAGAAGAAATACTCTATTTTTTGAGAAATTTAAATAGGGGAAATTAGTAAATGGAATTTAAATGGTGTGATATATTTATCAGAAGTTAGTAAGGTGTTCAAAAACCCGTGATAATTAGGAGAAGCTCAGAAAATAAATTTAGCTAATTAATTTAGCAGAAATACTCTATTTTTTGAGTAATTTACATAGGGAAAATTAGTAAATTGAATTCAAATGCTATAATTTATTTATCAAGGGTTTAATGGGTAGTAAGAAACCCATGATAACTAGGGGAAGCTCAAACAAATAATCTAGCTAATTATTTTAGTCAAAAAACTCTAATTTTTAGACAAATTAAATAGGGGAAATTAGCAAATAGATTCAAATTGAATTGACTTATTTATTAGAGGTTAATTAGAGGTTATAAAATCCGTGATAATTATTCTGATCTCAGATAATTATTTTAGCAAATTATCTTAGTAGAATTACGCTGTTTTTATGGGTAAATTAAAGGGGGAAATTAGTAAATAGTGTTCTATCATTACATCCTATTTACCAGAGATATATTATAGAGTAAAGAGGCCGTGATAATTATTCCAAGGTCAGAAAAGTAGTATAGATATTTATCTAAGTCAAATTACACTATTTTTAGCTAAAAACTAAAGATGGAAATTAGTAAATCATGCTATATGATTACCTCCTATTTATTAAAGCTATTTTTTAGGGTAAAAATGCCGTGATAATTTTTCCAAGGATAGAAAAGTAGTATAGATATTTATCTAAGTTAAATTATCCTAATTCTAGCTGAAAATTGAAGATGGAAATTATATAATTAAGTTAGAAAATAATAAGATAATTACCCAAGGTCAAAAATATCCTTATCTACTTGTGGTAGTTATACCATAGTTAATTGGTGAGGTTAGAAAATTATAATTGACCAAAAGTCCTATTTTTAGCGAATGATTAATTAAAGTAAATAGACTTTGTGGTCAAAAGTTTTTAGGAAAATTATAGTAAGTGTAAACCTGTGATATCAAGTTGAGGAAATAAAATCTTTAAGAGAAATTAATTACAATAAATATTAAGCCCAAAATAAGTAGATTATTAGCTTAAAAGTCAATGGGAAAATTAGAGAAAAAGATATAGAAAATTATAATAAAGTTAGGAGAGCTTAAAAAACCCTTAGGGAAGCGGTGGAAGAAGTTATCATGCTTATATAGACAAATAAGAAATTACTAGGTCAAGAATTTATAAAATAAGACTATAAATTTAACCTTGGATGGGTTACGGTTGAATACAAAGGTTAAGTCTAGATTTTGAATTATTTACCTAATGATTAGACGTCCTTTTTAAACGGATAAGAAGTTATTGAACCAAAAATAACCCAAGAAAATCCTACATCTGATGATGAGGAAGTAGCTCCAAAACAAACTAGAGCGTCGCACGATGACGAAGCCGGGCCTAGTAGTAGGCCTACGGAGGAGAGTCTTCAGGCGCCAGCGCAGCAGAAGATGGCCAATCAATCCCAGGTGGGTGTCCCATTATTCAATTAATTCCTTAATTAATTTAAGATATTTTATAAATTAGCATTGCATACGTAAGAAGGATAAACTGACTGAAAACGGAAGGTAACTTCCAACGTGCATTTGTTTATAATGTAGGAAAGAATTGTTTGGGTTAAAATTGGTTGAATTAGGAAAGATATGTTTGATCATCCTTAAGACAGCTTGTCTCAAGACACCTCCAACTCCTTGATATAAATTGATGATAATGATTGGATTTCTAGCCACGGTTAAGTCGGTTACCCCCATGAACGATGAGTTTCTACTCCGTGTCATGTCTTGATGTTTCTACATAAGTTAGGATACCGTTTTTATCATAGGAGAGCCGCCCGGTTGTATGGGCAACTGGTTTGGTGTATGGACACCCGGAACCTTGGGTGGGGGTTTATCCACTCCGGATTTGAATAAGGAATGGGTGCCGTTTTTCACCCTTAGGTGGTCTTGAAACAAGAAGAGTACTGGTCATGGTTATTATGGATAATGTTTTGATTGACAGTACCCTGTCTTAAGTTTAAAGATGTTTGTTTTCTGAAAGAATGCTTTCAATGCTGTCTTCAAGGAATTATTGTGATGGAACGTTAAAAGAAACCATTATTTTAAATGTTAAAACAATGTGATAATAAGATAAATGAATCTTGTGTGAGTGCGGGGTGGTAAGCAGGGATTGACTAAGGTTGTCAATCATGGATGGGTGGACCTGATTCGTCACGTAACTATCCATCCCTGCGCACTAAAACGTTTAGAAAACTTCTTGAATCGGAAGAGGAATCTACCAGCGGCTGTGCCCTCACATATGTTAGGGGGAAAAAAGCGTTGGTTGAGGATACTTTAGTCCAATTTGTGGAAGATATACGGCCGAAATAGTTATTAGACTTTTAAAAGTTTGTTCCGTTTCCGCTGCGAGACAGGACTAGGTCTTCTTCTAAGGCTATAGACCCAAGCCATTGTCAATGGTAAAGGTCTATTCCTTGGATTTTTCTTGTCTAGAGACTCTGATTTTTATTAGAACTAGAGACGTGTCAAGGATCCCATCCCAATCTCGGTATAGGCGGGTTGGGGACCTTATAGTGTAGGCGATGACATAGGCAATGATGCAGGCAGCGACTGACTCTCAAGCATCGATGACATTACCCCCTCCTTTAGCGACGAGTTCCACGAGGAGCTGTGATGTTCCTTGAGTTGGGCTTCCATGGATGTTGTTGATGGAACTCTTGGACTTTAAGAGATGCATGTTGTACATTGTGTGCTAGTTCCCAGGTTCGTTCACTAACATCATAGCCATTCCAATGCACCAAGTACTATAACCTGCCACGCGAAACTCGAGAATCTAGGACTTTCTCGACCTCATATTTGTCATGTCCTTGAATCTCAACCGGCTCTTCCTGGGATCTTAGATGTGTGACAAGGTTCTAGGACTGATACATGAAAGACCGGATGGATTTTCATGGATGAGGGCAATCGGAGTCGATCGGTGACTAGATTGACTTGACGGATAATTTTAAACTGGCTAAGCCTTCGATAATCAAGCTTTTGATAGGGACGAGATGAACGCAGATCACGTCGGAGGAGCCACACTTTATCCCCTTCTTTGTATTTTGGATGCTGCATGCGATGGAGATCTGCACTTTCCTTATACTTGGATTGATCTTCTTTGATATGAATCGTAAGTTCTTTGTGAATTGCAGATAATTGTTGTGTAAGATGAATAGCAGCTGGATTCTTGACTTGATAGTGTCTATGGATATCCTGTTTGGGTTGTTGACCATAATTAGCAAAGAATGGAGTGTGACAGGTGGAGGCATGAAAACTGTTATTATAGGAGAATTCTGCTAGCGATAGGAGCTCGACCCAATTATCCTGGTGATAATTGATAGTACAGTGGAGATACTGTTCCAAAACTTGATTTACTCTGTGTGTTTGTCCACCATCACTTTGTGGGTGATTGGTTGAGGAGAGGTTGATTTGTACTCTGAGTAGCTAGAGATGAATTGTGGGCCTCGATCAGAAACTATGTCATCCGGTAATCCATGATAACAATAGATATGCTGTAGAAAGAGTTTGGCCGTACCTTCACTGGTGATGGTTTTAGTGGTTGCAATGAAGTGTGTCATTTTGGTAAACCAATCCATGACTACTAAAATGGAGTCAAATCCTTGTGACAAGGGTAGCTCTACAATGAAATCCATGGAGATGGATGACCATGGTTTGGTTGGAATGGGCAATGGATGGAGTAAGAGGACGATGCCGAGGGGCCTTTGTTCTATTGCAAGTGTCACAAGTGCCTACATACTCCTTGACAAGCTTCCACATTTGAGGCCACCAAAAGTCACGGGAGAGAAGGTCAATTGTCTTATTAACCCCAAAATGCCCAATGGAAGATCATGCCGTTGTTGAAGTACCTCCAAGCGTGTTGGTCCTAGCGGAATATAGAAAAGACCCTTATAGTAAATTTGTCCATCAATTTCTTGAAAGTCCTCATTAACCTCTTGTCCTTGTAGTTGTTGTCTAATATTCTGATCAAGTGGGTCTTTGGCAATTTGTCTCTTCACCTTAGAAAGATAAATAGAATCTTCAGGAGCTAGGCTCATGGTGGCATTTAGCTTAAGCTGCTCAGGTTTCAAAATCGCTGACTCTTGTTGATTAAATGCTACGTTGCCTTCTCTAGGTGCAAGGTAGGATCTTCTTGATAAGGCATTTGGCTTAGCTTGTTGATGGCCAGGTCTATAAGAGATAAGAAAATCAAACCTTGATAGGATACCACTCCACCTGGCTTAGCGACGATTCAAGATGTGGGATGTCATGAAGTATTCCAAATTCTTGTGATTTGTATAGATAGTGATCTTATGAGGAGCTCCTTCAAGTAGGTGACGCCAAGTGTCAAAGGAGTCGATGATTGCTAAGAGCTCTTTGTCATGGATTTCATAATTGATTTCTGCAGGTGAGAACTTGCAAGAATGAAAAGCAACTGGATGTACTCGACCATCCTCTCCTACTTGGGATAGAATAGCGCCAAGGGAAAAATCTGAAGCGTCTATTTCTAGGATGAAAGGCTTTGTAGGATCTGCGTGAATTAGAATGGGTGCGGTCGTGAAAGCTTGCTTGAGAGTCTGAAATGCTTTCGCGGCCTCTAAGTTCCAGACAAACTTATTATGGCTTGCCAACCTTGTGAGTGTTGTAACCACCTTGGAGTACCCCTGTATAAAGATACAATAAAAATTTGCAAATCCAAGGAAACATTGAACATCTCTTACCGAGGTGGGTGTCTCCCAATCAAGGATGGTTTGAACCTTCTTTGGATCCATGGAGATTCCCTTTCAGAAATTACATAACCAAGAAATTCCACCTTAGATTGATGAAAAGAGCACTTCTCTAACTTTTCATATAACCCTGATGCATGAAGCTTTTCAAGCACTAACCGTACATGGTGCTCATGCTCTTCTTGATCCTTGGAAAATATCAAGATATCATCCAAATATGTTACCACAAAATAATCCAAATACTCCCGAAAGATATCGTTCATTAAATGTTGAAAAAACAGCTGGGGCTTTTGTGAGACCAAATGGCATGACGGTATATTCAAAGTGGCCATACATGTCCGAAAGGTTGTTTTCCATTCATCACCTTCTTTGATTCTGACTAGGTTGTAAGCACCACGAAGATCTATTTTTGTAAATATTCTTGCTTTGCGAAGGCGCTCAAGAAGCTCCAGGATCAAGGGAAGGGGATAGCAATTCTTGACGGTGATCTTGTTTAGGCCCCTATAATCCATGCACATCCGGAGAGTTCCGTCTTTCTTTTTCAAAAAGAGTATTGGAGCTCCTCCTGGGGACTTTGAATGTCGTATGAACCCCTTAGCAAAATTTTCATCTGTATTTTTCCGTAATTCTACCAATTCATCTTGAGATAGCTTGTATATTGGGCCAAAAGGGGGTTGGGTTCCCTCCTGAAGCTCTAAAGCACAATCATAGGGTCGATGCTCCGGCAAGAGGTCTGCATTATTCTTCTCAAAAACATCATTGTAATCTTGATATTGACGTGGCAATGCCTCCATGATTTTTGTTGTTGACGTGTCGGTTGGTGTTGCAAATATCATGAAAGTTGGATACTTTTTGGCTACACGCATGAAGACCTTGGCTCTAAGATATATAGGCCTATTATACCTTCCCTTCTTCTTTTAGACTTTTTGTGGTTCAATTCTCCGAACCCTCCAATCAATGTCAGGATTATGTAATTCAAGCCACGGTAGCCCAATAACAATTGGACTGCTTGGGCTTTGTATAATATTGAACGCTATTCTTGAAACATGCTCTTGCAATGTTACTTCGATTGGGCGAGTTTCATACCTGACATCCCCTGAAGCAAGGGGACGACCATCAATCACTTCTATAGTTGCTGGATTAGACTTATCCACAAGTGGTATTCCTTGTCCTTTTGCAAATTCTTTCTTTGTCCATGAAGCACGCTGTTGCGCCTCAATCTAGTAATGCTTCACAATCCATGTGCCTACCCGGTATATGGATCTTGACTGGTAGCATAAAACTTGAAATGAAATCAATGGAAAGAAAGAGACCTTTTTTTGCTTGTCTTTTGTCCAACCGGTCGGACTCTATTGGGGTTGGATGTCCATGTTTTCCGAACATGTTGAGGCCATTGCACCATGAACCTTCATCCTTTTCTTCCTTGGACACTGTTGAACCATGTGCCCCTGATTTCCACAATACATACATAATCCATTAATGGGTCATCTTTGCTTCTCCTGTGCTGAGAGAGGTTGAAACCATGCTGAATCAATTTGCATGGGCTCAATGCTTGATTCATGGCCATGTTGAGGTGTGTAGCCATTATGTGTCACTTCTGTTTGGGATCGCAATGGTGCCCCAAGACGCCTCTCTTGTCTCCTCTCAAATAGTCGATTATCACATTCTATTGCTTGAGAGATGAACTCGCTTAGTGTGTGAACCTTTGGCATAGTCAATAAAAGATCTTTTACGTCATCCTTTAATCCCCACCAAAATTGGCTAATGAAATATTCCTCATGCCAAGTCAGATCACAAGTGAGCTGTTGAAATTCGGATGCATAGACGAATGCAGGTCTCGATCCTTGGTGGAGATTTCTAAGTTTGGTTTCAACAACCCTTCCTCTATCAGTATCCCCAAAGGTTGCAGAGAACTCCCGCACAAAATCTTCAAAGTCATGAAGAAGAGGAGATTCTTTTTCAAGTAAGGGAGCAAACCAAGAGAGAGCCGTACCCGAGAGGAGGGTCCCAATAAGGCCTACTTGAGAGGCATCATTTGGATAATGCTCTCGTTGCATTCGAATGAAGAGGCGCACTTGTTGGATAAAACCTCTAAACTTTGATCTAGTCCCATCAAATTTTTCAGGCATGCTGACCTTCGGCTCCTTCTTCTGTTGTTGAGAATAGCTAGATCTTGCAGCTTGTGCTTGATGTGTGATTGTCTCTTGAAGCTCTTGAATTTGACGTTGAAGATTTTTCAATGCCGGTCCCAAGATTAGGGGTTTCCCTGCTTGAAGTTGATCGTTACTCTCACGAAGTTCTTGTAACTGAGCTTGGATGCTTTGCAATGCGTTGATGACACCTTCCATCGTCGTCTCCATGATGGCTTGAGAAGATTAAGAGATGGTAGTCTTGCCAAACTGTTATGAGCGCGTATAGAGCAAGAGGAGGCGCTCACAATGTACAAGAACTTGGATTTGATGATAAGCTTAATATTGATTACAAGACTTAATACTTTATTAAGAGAGCTAGATACAAGACTTGGATCACATGACTTGAGTACAAGACAAGGCTTGATTGCAAGGACAAGACTTGAACATAAGAACTAGAAGAGGGATTTCCTCATAGGAGGCTCACAACTGGTGTTGGCAAGACTGAGGGGCTTGTGGCCCAAGACCCCGATTTATACTAGTGCTTGAGGAGGCTACTTGAGGAGGTTAGGACTTTCTAGGTTCTTCTTGAGGAGTTTAGAATCTTCTAGAACCTTCTTGATCCTTCTAGTCCTTCTAGAACCTTCTGGATTCTTCTTCAACTTTCTAGAGCTTTCCAGAAACTTCTAGATTCTTCCGAAATCTTCTCCAAGCTTCTAGAAACTTCTTGATCCTTCTAGAACCTTCTAGATTCTTCTTCAACTTTCTAGAGCTTTCGAGAAACTTCTGGATTCTTTCGGAATCTTCTCCAAGCTTCTAGAAACTTCTTGATCCTTCTAGAACCTTCTAGATCCTTCTCAACTTTCTAGAGCTTTCCCAAAACTTCTAGATTCTTCCGGAATCTTCTCCAAGCTTCTAGAAACTTCTTGATCCTTCTAGAACCTTCTAGATCCTTCTTCAAATTTCTAGAGCTTTCCAGAAACTTTTAGATTCTTTCGGAATCTTCTCCATGTTTCTAGAATCTTCTAGATCCTTCTAGGTTCTTCTAGAGCCTTCTAGCGATGATGTAGGCGATGACATAGGCGATGATGCAGGCAGCTACTGACTCTCAAGCATACATGACACAATGAGAATTTAGTTTATTTCATTAATTGTTTAAGCATTTTTCAAGCCCTCTCTCAAAGGGAAAAGGAGGACACTTGTCCAAATGCTACCATGGTTGCTTGATATGTCTAATGCTTGAGATTGGCTAGTCTAGAGAAGGTCCAATCAACTTCGAGCTTGAGCTAGGAAGAGGTGTTGATCCAAGCAAAGAGGAGGGTAGCTTGACCATACATTCTATCTCACACACACACTCATTGTCATGGTGTGTTGAGAAAGAACTCCATCTCCTTCTCCAAGCTTGAGAAATTGAGAGCCTACACCAACAACTTCTGGCTATAAAATGTAAATCCAACCAAGAGCCATGCTCCAAAGTGCAAGATTTCCATCTTGTTCATCTCCATTACTATGCTACTATGTTATGCTAAGCTACAAGAGTAATAGAAGTGAGGAGATTATTTCTTTCTTGTATGTTACTTCTTCATCCTCTTCCCTACCCTCATTCCCGGCTATCTCTCTCCACCTTCGAAGGTGTTTGAGTTCTTGGAACTGAGGCCGGGGACAAGTTAATGCCTTCATTTATCTAAGTTACGGGTATAATTGTGGTGCATGAAGCTCTCTATCTTCATTGCACCATCAAGGTCTGAAAAGGAACACAAAGCTTGTACTATACCCAGTCTCTCTTTATGGGAGAAGCTATAATACAAAAGCCTTTTGGTGGGGGGACCGGCTCCGCATAAATACGGTCATCAACTGTTGTCAAGTTTGCTAATTCCCTCTCTTGCAAAGTATTGTTCATGCCAAGTAATTAAGTATAATGGTTATGTTGCTACCTCTAATCAAGTTCTCTCTCTATTTTTTCAAAGGATTATTATAAAAATGGTCACTACAGTTTTTTAAAGTCCACTATTCTCAATGTTCACTGTCCAATTTCATTACAAGAATGTATACACACATACACATCATGAGAAGAATTTCCAATATTGTAGAAAAAAACCTAAGGGATCTTAGAGATCTATTGACAAGTCAAACTCGACATTTGTTATTCAAAAAGAGAGAGAGAGAGAGAGAGAGAGAGAGGGGGGGGGGGGGGGGGGGGGGGGGGGGGGGGAGGGGAGGGGAGGTTGGGGATGAGAGAGGGAGGGCTGCTCCGAGCTCCTGTAGAGCCAAAGTGTATTAGAGAGAGAGAGAGAGAGAGAGAGAGAGAGAGAGAGAGAGCATGCTCTCATATAGCTAACTAAAGCAGAATATATATCAATACATAAGGTTTCTCCTATCTCATCTCCCCCCCAACACACACACACACACACACACACATATATATATATGTATGTGTGTGTGTGTATGTATATGTATGTATGCATGTATATGTATGTGTATATATCCATATATATGTATGTGTGTGTGTTTGTGATACATATACATATACATATACATACATGCATATATACATATTTGTAAGTGGAATTACATTAAAGCTTGATTTTTTTTTGCAGTAGAGGAGAGTTCACAGAGTTAGGCCTTGCTTTTAACTAGCCGCAACAACACGCAGGTCACACACTAGTCCTCTTAATGGGGTTGGAGCAAAGGGCCCTCGAGAAATGTTTGTTAGGGGGCCTTAGGGGGAACCCTCTAACCTCCTTGGATAAGCTCGCAAGGGGAATGTGATATGGATGGATCACCAACACCTATTCAAGATATGAGAATACAGAGGATACATAGAAAAGGAAATGGGTGCCCGCTGGGGTCTCCAAGAATGGTATACTTTAGAAAATGCGCTCATGCGACTGGTTACTTCTAGAAAGTAACACAACAATTCCACGCTAGAGTCTTATGAAACGTGGTCCCTTCTATCATCTCCACGCTGGATATGCCCACAAACAAAGGGATAAAGCCGCCCGTGGGCATGGAAAAGACCCATTTTAGTTGATCAAAATAAGCAAGAATATAATATAGTTTTTGAGTGGCACCTTGTGAGAAATTTCGTATGGACTTGACGAGTTCAAACTTATCATTGATAAACTCCGTATCATTAAGCTGGTGCTTTTCAAAACAAGTTAGAGCTCCAAAGTATGTGCTCTCCATTTTGGAAAATGTCCAAATAGCGCGAATCTTGAGGGGATACTCACGTTATTCTGAAGAGGAAAGGCGAAAGGTGAGGAACAGGTGACGGTTGAGCTTGCAAGGGAGGCGGATGGACAAAGAAGGCGAGGGGTAGGTGGTGGTGAGCGTGTAGGGGAGGTAGGACGATGAGGAGAGTTCACCGATAGTAGGTCGTGTGCATTGCCTCGGATGCGCTAGGTGGAGGAGACGAGGAGCAAATGTTGATTGTTGTTAATACAGAATGCAGGTGCTTTGAGCAGTGTGAATACTTACCCCGAGTCGATAGTCCAACACGGGTTGTAACGTGGGATAATCCACCCCAATTCGATCCCTGTGTAGCTCAAAGTTTTGAAAACCCATTCAAAATGTGAGAAGCCATTGAAAATGTGAAAGTAGGATCTCTGAGATTTTATGTGTGTTATATAAAGAACCTACCAGTATGTGTCGCTTTGTTGATGTGCCTACTGTGTTTAAAAGAGAAAGCAAGAGGCGAGTCACATTAGATACGACGCATATATATATATACATGTAAAGATTCAATCAAGTTCGGATCGACATATATACCATTGGTATCAACGTCATTAGCGAAGGCTGCTCTTGGATCAATGCCAACGTCTATATTGCACGTTTCTTGTTTACACACGAACATTGTTAAGTCAACGTTAGCGTTTTTCTCCTCATTTCACCTCGACTTGCTGAGCGGATATGCTTATGAGAAATCAAGGCAACAAAAGGTTCTTCATCACCATCCCATCAAGTTAAGTGAAGAAGAACCAGAAAAAGAAATGCTAGTGCATGTGTGTGGGTGTGTGTGTGTGTGTGTGTGTGTGTGTGTGTGTGTGTGTGTGTGAGAGAGAGAGAGAGACAGAGACAGAGAGAAGGGATGGGGGGAAAGGAAGAAGGGACTTTTTTTAAAAAGTGGAGTGCATCTCTCAATCACCATCACGGCCGAGCCAGTTAGCACAATGATCCCCGCTCTGCTCACCGCTATGCGAGTTTGAATCCAGTTTTGATTCGCGGTTTTAGTGTCATTGTGTAACAAGGCAAGGACATGGTGGAATTTGTGGAGTTTCAAGCAATAAAACAAAAGACCTACCGGTTTGAATGGGTGCTCCAAAAAACAAGGTGAACACTTCAGAGTGGCCTCAAGAAGGCATCATTTTTTGTTGTAATAAATGATTATTAGAACACATTTGACATGTTAATGGTATGTGTTCTCAAGAAAAATGTGTCTCAACTTAATATCGTGTCGTTCATGGCTAGAAAACTACATGTTTTTTCTAGACAGTCAAAATAAGAGAAAACTTGAAATTCTCTCGGTCTATAGGTCAAATTTTGAATCTTTTGCCGACAATTACACTAAAACTTGTGTGAATTTGTCGGTTTTCTTAAAGACAAGCTTAAAATCTAGCCAAGATTTTTCAATTTTAGCCAATTAAAATACACTAGATCCCAGTTTTTTTCTAACACTGGTGTTGTTTTCAATTTCAAAAATGTCAGTTGAGAGCAAGGGAAAAAGGAGAAGTTCCACCTCGAAATAGAGAAAAATAA